>NW_027258249.1:2500-32500 GCF_045791955.1 Oncorhynchus clarkii lewisi | reverse complement strand
GGTTCATGTTTGTTTTCAGTCAAAGCATTCACACCTCTGTCAACTGATGTAGGTGATATCTTCTCCACCTCTGTCAACTGATGTAGGTGATATCTTCTCCACCTCTGTCAACTGATGTAGGTGATATCTTCTTGTCAGGGATATATCATTGTAAGTGATATCTTCTTGTCAGGGATATATCATTGTAAGTGATATCTTCTCCACCTCTGTCAACTGATGTAGGTGATATCTTCTTGTCAGGGATATATCATTGTAAGTGATATCTTCTTGTCAGGGATATATCATTGTAAGTGATATCTTCTCCACCTCTGTCAACTGATGTAGGTGATATCTTCTTGTCAGGGATATATCATTGTAAGTGATATCTTCTTGTCAGGTATATATCGTTGTAAGTGATATCTTCTTGTCAGGGATATATCGTTGTAAGTGATATCTTCTTGTCAGGGATATATCGTTGTAAGTGATATCTTCTTGTCAGGGATATATCATTGTAAGTGATATCTTCTTGTCAGTTATATCTTCTTGCAAGGGATTTCTTCTTGGTATCTTTTGTGCCACTTGGCCTCTTGCGTTTCAGAGCAGTACAGAGGTGATACTGTGAGGTGTTCGTTTTCTGTCCAGCAGATGGCATACTTGAACATATCACTGACTTTCATATTCAGCTTGCAGGCAACCCAGATGATGTAAAGTTGATGATAAAATAATAGAAAATTCCCATATTTTCTTAAAACAATGAGAAAATAAGTAATCATTTACTTTCTGAGTATTTTGAATTAATAAAGGATTTTATTTAGCTTCGGATAAAGAATAAAGGGAGAACAGTGACATGATGTGAGGAAAAGGGTCTCATTTAAAAAACACAACAGCCACAAGACGGCGCTCATCTCTAAGCTATCAGCATGTTTTTATTTCTGAGCATGGGGGAGGAGCCTGTCAAGAATGTTATTGACTTGGGGGAGTGGTTATAAGGCTGGAGGGATGACCTTGGTCTACGGGTGCATTGTCCCCCACCCCGCATTTTTACGCTGCTGCTACTCTCTGTTTATTATCTATGCATAGTCACTTTAACTCTACCTACACGTACATATTACCTCAATTACCTCGACTAACTGGTGTCCCCGCACATTGACTCTGTACCGGTACCCCCTGTATATAGTCTCCACATTGACTCTGTACTGGTACCCCCTGTATACAGTCTCCACATTGACTCTGTACCGGAATCCGCTGTATATAGCCTCCACATTGGCTCTGTACCGGAACCCCCTGTATATAGTCTCCACATTGACTCTGTACCGTAATACCCTGTGCATAGCCTCCACATTGACTCTGTACCGGTACCCCCTGTATATAGTCTCCACATTGACTCTGTACCGTAATACCCTGTATATAGCCTCCACATTGACTCTGTACCATAACACCCTGTATATAGCCTCCACATTGACTCTGTACTGGTACCCCCTGTATATAGCCTCCACATTGACTCTGTACTGGTACCCCCTGTATATAGCCTCCACATTGACTCTGAACCGGTACCCCCTGTATATAGTCTCCACATTGACTCTGTACCGTAATACCCTGTATATAGCCTCCACATTGACTCTGTACCATAACACCCTGTATATAGCCTCCACATTGACTCTGTACTGGTACCCCCTGTATATAGCCTCCACATTGACTCTGTACTGGTACCCCCTGTATATAGCCTCCACATTGACTCTGTACCGGTACCCCCTGTATATAGTCTCCACATTGACTCTGTACCGGAACCCCTTGTATATAGTCTCCACATTGACTCTGTACTGGTACCCACTGTATATAGCCTCCACATTGACTCTGTACCATAACAACCTGTATAAAGCCTCCACATTGACTATGTACCGGAGCCCCCTGTATATAGCCTCCACATTGACTCTGTACTGGTACCCCCTGTATATAGCCTCCACATTGACTCTGTACCGTAACACTCTGTATATAGCCTCCACATTGACTCTGTACTGGTACCCCCTGTATATAGCCTCCACATTGACTCTGTACCGTAACACTCTGTATATAGCCTCCACATTGACTCTGTACTGGTACCCCCTGTATATAGCCTCCACATTGACTCTGTACCGTAACACTCTGTATATAGCCTCCACATTGACTCTGTACTGGTACCCCCTGTATATAGCCTCCACATTGACTCTGTACCGTAACACTCTGTATATAGCCTCCACATTGACTCTGTACCGTAACACCCTGTATATAGCCTCCACATTGACTCTGTACTGTAACACCCTGTATATAGCCTCCACATTGACTCTGTGCTGTAACACCCTGTATATAGCCTCCACATTGCCTCTGTACTGTAACACCCTGTATATAGCCTCCACATTGACTCTGTACTGTAACACCCTGTATATAGCCTCCACATTGACTCTGTACTGTAACACGCTGTATATAGCCTCCACATTGACTCTGTACTGTAACACCCTGTATATAGCCTCCACATTGACTCTGTACTGTAACACCCTGTATATAGCCTCCACATTGAATCTGTACTGTAACACCCTGTATATAGCCTCCACATTGACTCTGTACTGGTACCCCCTGTATATAGCCTCCACATTGACTCTGTACCGCAACACCCTGTATAAAGCCTCCACATTGACTCTGTACTGTAACACCCTGTATATAGCCTCCACATTGACTCTGTACTGGTACCCCCTGTATATAGCCTCCACATTGACTCTGTACCGTAACACTCTGTATATAGCCTCCACATTGACTCTGTACCGTAACACCCTGTATATAGCCTCCACATTGACTCTGTACTGTAACACCCTGTATATAGCCTCCACATTGACTCTGTACTGTAACACCCTGTATATAGCCTCCACATTGACTCTGTACTGTAACACCCTGTATATAGCCTCCACATTGACTCTGTACTGTAACACCCTGTATATAGCCTCCACATTGCCTCTGTACTGTAACACCCTGTATATAGCCTCCACATTGACTCTGTACCGTAACACCCTGTACCATTGACTCTGTACCGTAACACCCTGTATATAGCCTCCACATTGACTCTGTACTGTACTGTTGTATTCGGCACATGCAACAAAGAACATTAGATTTGTTGCAGGCCATTGGTTACAAGGTATTGTCCAATCAGAAGCTTGCTGCAGCCAGCTCCCTTTAGCCAATCTCAGCAGAGAAGGTCAGATAATGGGGGAACAGGGAGAACAGAAGGTGGAGAAAATGAGGCATGATGAGAGGATGGAGGGATAGGGGAGGAGATATAGAGGATTTACAGTATGAAGATGTGTATTTTACCAAGGCGTGTTTTGACTTATATGCACAAAGAACCTGATGTGTGCACTACAAACTGGTGTCCACTACATTTGTATTCTGTCCGTAGATACAGTATACCACAGGAGGTTGGTAGCACCTTAATTGGGGAGGACAGGCTTGTGGTAATGGCTGGAGCGGTATAAATGGAAGGATATTAAATACATCAAATGCCATTCCATTTCCAGTTGTGGAAACTACCCATCTGGAAGGAGAGAGTTGTGGAAACTACCCATCTGGAAGGAGAGAGTTGTGGAAACTACCCATCTGGAAGGAGAGAGTTGTGGAAACTACCCATCTGGAAGGAGAGAGTTGTGGAAACTACCCATCTGGAAGGAGAGAGTTGTAGAGAGACAGAGACAGAGACAGAGACAGAGACAGACAGACAGACAGACAGACAGACAGACAGACAGACAGACAGACAGACAGACAGAGAGAGAGAGATAGAGAGAGCAGAATACAGAAGCTGTGCAGAGAAAGAGAGAAAACAAGAGAGGGTGAGAAACATACCTTTTCTCCACACTCTCTTCTGACCCCTGACCCTGTTCCCAGTTGGAAAGCCAGTGTGGCTGCTGGTCAGCGGGTCAGAGGAGGCAAAGGTCACTCTGAGGGGGAAGGAGGAAGGAGGGGTGAGAGGGGAAGGTTACGACTATATGACCCCTCACCCACGACTCTGAGACTGAACTTTGACTTGGGCCTAGAGAGGGAGAGAAAGAGAAGTCTTATCCGATCATATAAAGGGTTCATTTTTTTCGCCATCACCCGAATGTAATCTTGATCAATACAACATCTCAGGGTTTAGTTTTGTTTTCGACAAAACAGGACAAGAGATGGACCTCTGAGACTGGCATCACAACAGATGATATCTCATTAAACGTTTATTTTTATGGCACCAAAGTCTCTCTCTCAATTCAAATTAAGGGCTTCTGTTGGCATGTGAAACGTATGTTTACATTGCCAAATCGAGATGACCTCTCTCACTCTCTCTTAAAAGAGTTTGAGAAAAATATGCAGGGAAGAATGGCAGAAAATCCCCAAATCCAGATGTGTAAAGCTGATACAGACATACCCAAGACAAGTCAACGCTGATACAGACATACCCAAGACAAGTCAAAGCTGATACAGACATACCCAAGACAAGTCAACGCTGATACAGACATACCCAAGACAAGTCAACGCTGATACAGACATACCCAAGACAAGTCAACACTGATACAGACATGCCCAAGACAAGTCAACGCTGATACAGACATACCCAAGACAAGTCAACGCTGATACAGACATACCCAAGACAAGTCAACACTGATACAGACATACCCAAGACAGCTTCAGCACACAGCTGTCAGAATCACAGTGGGGAAAGGTGTGTGTGTGTGTGTGTGTGTGTGTGTGTGTGTGAAGTTATGCCTAGAACCGATTGAATTGTACATTTAGTATTAGGATACTTAGCTGCAGAATTCTCTCTTACACACAAGCACGCACATGTACACACACACACACACACACACACACACACACACACACACACACACACACACACACACACACACACACACACACACGGATGGGTATTGCTTTCCATCAGAAGTGGAGAGGCCATAATGAAAGCTCCAGTCTGGATCTATTCCTCTGTGTAAGAAGCTGAAGAGGAGGGAGCATGGACACACACACACTCACACACTCACACACACACACACACTCACACAAAAAAAACCCACCCACACACACACACACACACACACACACACACACACACTCTCACACACACACACACACACACACACACACACACACACACACACACACACACACACACACACGGATGGGTATTGCTTTCCATCAGAAGTGGAGAGGCCATAATGAAAGCTCCAGTCTGGATCTATTCCTCTGTGTAAGAAGCTGAAGAGGAGGGAGCATGGACACACACACACTCACACACTCACACACACACACACACTCACACAAAAAAAAACCACCCACACACACACACACACACACACACACACACACACACACTCACACACACACACACACACACACACACACACACACACACACACACACACACACACACACGGATGGGTATTGCTTTCCATCAGAAGTGGAGAGGCCATAATGAAAGCTCCAGTCTGGATCTATTCCTCTGTGTAAGAAGCTGAAGAGGAGGGAGCATGGACACACACACACTCACACACTCACACACACACACACACTCACACAAAAAAAAACCACCCACACACACACACACACACACACACACACACACACACAGCTGCCGGGAAATGCAGTCAGAAAAAGTGGAAATACTGTACCGTAATACCCTGTGCATAGCCTCCACATTGACTCTGTACCGGTACCCCCTGTATATAGTCTCCACATTGACTCTGTACCGTAATACCCTGTATATAGCCTCCACATTGACTCTGTACCATAACACCCTGTATATAGCCTCCACATTGACTCTGTACTGGTACCCCCTGTATATAGCCTCCACATTGACTCTGTACTGGTACCCCCTGTATATAGCCTCCACATTGACTCTGAACCGGTACCCCCTGTATATAGTCTCCACATTGACTCTGTACCGTAATACCCTGTATATAGCCTCCACATTGACTCTGTACCATAACACCCTGTATATAGCCTCCACATTGACTCTGTACTGGTACCCCCTGTATATAGCCTCCACATTGACTCTGTACTGGTACCCCCTGTATATAGCCTCCACATTGACTCTGTACCGGTACCCCCTGTATATAGTCTCCACATTGACTCTGTACCGGAACCCCTTGTATATAGTCTCCACATTGACTCTGTACTGGTACCCACTGTATATAGCCTCCACATTGACTCTGTACCATAACAACCTGTATAAAGCCTCCACATTGACTATGTACCGGAGCCCCCTGTATATAGCCTCCACATTGACTCTGTACTGGTACCCCCTGTATATAGCCTCCACATTGACTCTGTACCGTAACACTCTGTATATAGCCTCCACATTGACTCTGTACTGGTACCCCCTGTATATAGCCTCCACATTGACTCTGTACCGTAACACTCTGTATATAGCCTCCACATTGACTCTGTACTGGTACCCCCTGTATATAGCCTCCACATTGACTCTGTACCGTAACACTCTGTATATAGCCTCCACATTGACTCTGTACTGGTACCCCCTGTATATAGCCTCCACATTGACTCTGTACCGTAACACTCTGTATATAGCCTCCACATTGACTCTGTACCGTAACACCCTGTATATAGCCTCCACATTGACTCTGTACTGTAACACCCTGTATATAGCCTCCACATTGACTCTGTGCTGTAACACCCTGTATATAGCCTCCACATTGCCTCTGTACTGTAACACCCTGTATATAGCCTCCACATTGACTCTGTACTGTAACACCCTGTATATAGCCTCCACATTGACTCTGTACTGTAACACGCTGTATATAGCCTCCACATTGACTCTGTACTGTAACACCCTGTATATAGCCTCCACATTGACTCTGTACTGTAACACCCTGTATATAGCCTCCACATTGAATCTGTACTGTAACACCCTGTATATAGCCTCCACATTGACTCTGTACTGGTACCCCCTGTATATAGCCTCCACATTGACTCTGTACCGCAACACCCTGTATAAAGCCTCCACATTGACTCTGTACTGTAACACCCTGTATATAGCCTCCACATTGACTCTGTACTGGTACCCCCTGTATATAGCCTCCACATTGACTCTGTACCGTAACACTCTGTATATAGCCTCCACATTGACTCTGTACCGTAACACCCTGTATATAGCCTCCACATTGACTCTGTACTGTAACACCCTGTATATAGCCTCCACATTGACTCTGTACTGTAACACCCTGTATATAGCCTCCACATTGACTCTGTACTGTAACACCCTGTATATAGCCTCCACATTGACTCTGTACTGTAACACCCTGTATATAGCCTCCACATTGCCTCTGTACTGTAACACCCTGTATATAGCCTCCACATTGACTCTGTACCGTAACACCCTGTACCATTGACTCTGTACCGTAACACCCTGTATATAGCCTCCACATTGACTCTGTACTGTACTGTTGTATTCGGCACATGCAACAAAGAACATTAGATTTGTTGCAGGCCATTGGTTACAAGGTATTGTCCAATCAGAAGCTTGCTGCAGCCAGCTCCCTTTAGCCAATCACAGCAGAGAAGGTCAGATAATGGGGGAACAGGGAGAACAGAAGGTGGAGAAAATGAGGCATGATGAGAGGATGGAGGGATAGGGGAGGAGATATAGAGGATTTACAGTATGAAGATGTGTATTTTACCAAGGCGTGTTTTGACTTATATGCACAAAGAACCTGATGTGTGCACTACAAACTGGTGTCCACTACATTTGTATTCTGTCCGTAGATACAGTATACCACAGGAGGTTGGTAGCACCTTAATTGGGGAGGACAGGCTTGTGGTAATGGCTGGAGCGGTATAAATGGAAGGATATTAAATACATCAAATGCCATTCCATTTCCAGTTGTGGAAACTACCCATCTGGAAGGAGAGAGTTGTGGAAACTACCCATCTGGAAGGAGAGAGTTGTGGAAACTACCCATCTGGAAGGAGAGAGTTGTGGAAACTACCCATCTGGAAGGAGAGAGTTGTGGAAACTACCCATCTGGAAGGAGAGAGTTGTAGAGAGACAGAGACAGAGACAGAGACAGAGACAGACAGACAGACAGACAGACAGACAGACAGACAGACAGACAGACAGACAGACAGACAGACAGAGAGAGAGAGATAGAGAGAGCAGAATACAGAAGCTGTGCAGAGAAAGAGAGAAAACAAGAGAGGGTGAGAAACATACCTTTTCTCCACACTCTCTTCTGACCCCTGACCCTGTTCCCAGTTGGAAAGCCAGTGTGGCTGCTGGTCAGCGGGTCAGAGGAGGCAAAGGTCACTCTGTGGGGGAAGGAGGAAGGAGGGGTGAGAGGGGAAGGTTACGACTATATGACCCCTCACCCACGACTCTGAGACTGAACTTTGACTTGGGCCTAGAGAGGGAGAGAAAGAGAAGTCTTATCCGATCATATAAAGGGTTCATTTTTTTCGCCATCACCCGAATGTAATCTTGATCAATACAACATCTCAGGGTTTAGTTTTGTTTTCGACAAAACAGGACAAGAGATGGACCTCTGAGACTGGCATCACAACAGATGATATCTCATTAAACGTTTATTTTTATGGCACCAAAGTCTCTCTCTCAATTCAAATTAAGGGCTTCTGTTGGCATGTGAAACGTATGTTTACATTGCCAAATCGAGATGACCTCTCTCACTCTCTCTTAAAAGAGTTTGAGAAAAATATGCAGGGAAGAATGGCAGAAAATCCCCAAATCCAGATGTGTAAAGCTGATACAGACATACCCAAGACAAGTCAACGCTGATACAGACATACCCAAGACAAGTCAAAGCTGATACAGACATACCCAAGACAAGTCAACGCTGATACAGACATACCCAAGACAAGTCAACGCTGATACAGACATACCCAAGACAAGTCAACACTGATACAGACATGCCCAAGACAAGTCAACGCTGATACAGACATACCCAAGACAAGTCAACGCTGATACAGACATACCCAAGACAAGTCAACACTGATACAGACATACCCAAGACAAGTCAACGCTGATACAGACATACCCAAGACAAGTCAACGCTGATACAGACATACCCAAGATGACTCAAAGCTGATAGACAGACATACCCAAGATGACTCAAAGCTGATAGACAGACCCAAGACAAGTCAAAGCTGATACAGACATACCCAAGACAAGTCAAAGCTGATACAGACATACCCAAGATGACTCAAAGCTGATACAGACATACCCAAGATGACTCAAAGCTGATACAGACATACCCAAGACAAGTCAAAGCTGATACAGACATACCCAAGACAAGTCAAAGCTGATAGACAGACCCAAGACAAGTCAGAGCTGATACAGACATACCCAAGACAAGTCAAAGCTGATACAGACATACCCAAGACAAGTCAAAGCTGATACAGACATACCCAAGACAAGTCAAAGCTGATACAGACATACCCAAGACAAGTCAAAGCTGATACAGACATACCCAAGATGACTCAAAGCTGATAGACAGACCCAAGACAAGTCAGAGCTGATACAGACATACCCAAGACAAGTCAAAGCTGATACAGACATACCCAAGACAAGTCAACGCTGATACAGACATACCCAAGACAACTCAAAGCTGATAGACATACCCAAGACAAGGATATGGGTATGAAGGCACTATCTCTCTTTCTATCTCTCTCATTCTCTATTCCACTCTCTTCTTCCCTTCACTCTTCAGAGCAAGAAATTAGTCAACAGGGTCAAAGTTAGGGGTCAACCCCAGAAGACAAACCTGCCTGTCAAACGAGTCAATGTTTGAGCCGTGGATTCTCTTACCAGGAACAAAAAACACCGAAGTCATGCCTTTCTTTTGTTTGTAAAATGGTAGATAGACGTTTTGACTGAAAGAAACCAAACATGAAGCTGTTTGCATGGTTTGGTGTCACAGATGTTTGTCAACGTGTGTAAGAGACTGAGTGGTCTGCTAAATCTCCTAATTCCTATTGTATGGTTCAATCGATTCTCA
This sequence comes from Oncorhynchus clarkii lewisi, assembly GCF_045791955.1. NCBI lineage: Eukaryota > Metazoa > Chordata > Actinopteri > Salmoniformes > Salmonidae > Oncorhynchus > Oncorhynchus clarkii. The sequence continues at coordinate 22,499 of NW_027258249.1, read as the reverse complement.
GCATTCCTTAACACGCACACCTGCACTCATACACACACACGGTGTCAGGCAGGCTGTCTGGCTGGGGATATAAGGATCAGTGTTGAGTTTCACTCTCCTATAGATCAAACGCAGAGAACAGAACACTGACCATGTCTTCAGCACACAGCTGTCAGAATCACAGTGGGGAAAGGTGTGTGTGTGTGTGTGTGTGTGTGTGTGTGTGTGAAGTTATGCCTAGAACCGATTGAATTGTACATTTAGTATTAGGATACTTAGCTGCAGAATTCTCTCTTACACACAAGCACGCACATGTACACACACACACACACACACACACACACACACACACACACACACACACACACACACACACACACACACACACACACACGGATGGGTATTGCTTTCCATCAGAAGTGGAGAGGCCATAATGAAAGCTCCAGTCTGGATCTATTCCTCTGTGTAAGAAGCTGAAGAGGAGGGAGCATGGACACACACACACTCACACACTCACACACACACACACACTCACACAAAAAAAACCCACCCACACACACACACACACACACACACACACACACACACACTCACACACACACACACACACACACACACACACACACACACACACACACACACACACACACGGATGGGTATTGCTTTCCATCAGAAGTGGAGAGGCCATAATGAAAGCTCCAGTCTGGATCTATTCCTCTGTGTAAGAAGCTGAAGAGGAGGGAGCATGGACACACACACACTCACACACTCACACACACACACACACTCACACAAAAAAAAACCACCCACACACACACACACACACACACACACACACACACACACTCACACACACACACACACACACACACACACACACACACACACACACACACACACACACACGGATGGGTATTGCTTTCCATCAGAAGTGGAGAGGCCATAATGAAAGCTCCAGTCTGGATCTATTCCTCTGTGTAAGAAGCTGAAGAGGAGGGAGCATGGACACACACACACTCACACACTCACACACACACACACACTCACACAAAAAAAAACCACCCACACACACACACACACACACACACACACACACACACAGCTGCCGGGAAATGCAGTCAGAAAAAGTGGAAATACTGGGGATGCTTTGTGTTATCCACAGAGGCTCCGATACTGCCCCCCCCCCCCCCCCCCCACACACACACACACACACACATAGAGAATACACACAAACAAACAACTCTCTCTCTCTCCCCCGTTTCTCTCCCCACGGCGGCCTTTCAATAACAAGGCTATGCTTACTGAGTCTGTATATAGTGAAATCTGGGTCAGTCACAGTGGTCAGGTATTCTGCCACTGTGTAGTCTTTGTTTTAGGGCCAAATAGAATTCTAGTTTGCTCTGATTTTTTGTGAATTATTTCCAATGTGTCAAGTAATTCTCTTTTTGTTTCTCATGATTTGGTTGGGTCTAATTGTGTTGCTGTCCTGGGACTCTGTGGGGTGTGTTTGTGTTTGTGAACAGAGCCCCAGGACCAGCTTGCTTAGGGGACTCTTCTCCAGGTTCATCTCTCTGTAGGTGATGGCTTTGTTGTGGAAGATTTGGGAATGACGTATTTTTAGGTGGTTGTAGTATTTAATCTCTCCTTTCTGGATTTCGATAATTAGCGGGAATCATCCTAATTCTGCTATGCATGCATCATTTGATGTTTTGCGAAGGATGTTTTTGCAGAATTCTGCATGCAGTCTCAATTTGGTGTTTGTCCCATTCTGTGAATTCTTGGTTGGTGGACTCCAGACCTCCCAAACATAAAGGGTAATGGGTTCTGTAACTGATTAAGGTATTTTAAGCCAGATCCTAATTGGGATGTCAAATATTATGTTCCTCTTGATGGCGTAGAAGGCCCTTCTGGCATCTCAGATTGTTTACAGTTCTCTCTCTCTCTCAATTCAATTCAAGGGGCTTTATTGGCATGGGAAACATGTGTTAACATTGCCAAAGCAAGTGAGGTAGATAATATATAAAGTGAAATAAACAATACAAATTAACAGTAAACATTACACATACAGAAGTTTCAAAACAATAAAGGCATTACAAATGTCATATTATATATATACAGTGTTGTAACAATGTACAAATGGTTAAGGAAAATAAATAAGCATAAATATGGGTTGTATTTACAATGGTGTTTGTTCTTCACTGGTTGCCCTTTTCTTGTGGCAACAGGTCACAAATCTTGCTGCTGTGATGGCACACTGTGGAATTTCACCCAGTAGATATGGGAGTTTATCAAAATTGGATTTGTTTTCAAATTCTTTGTGGATCTGTGTAATCTGAGGGGAATATGTCTCTCTAATATGGTCATACATTGGGCAGGAGGTTAGGAAGTGCAGCTCAGTTTCCACCTCATTTTGTGGGCAGTGAGCACATAGCCTGTCTTCTCTTGAGTGCCATGTCTCCCTACGGCGGCCTTTCTCAATAGCAAGGCTATGCTCACTGAATCTGTACATAGTGAAAGCTTTCCTTAATTTTGGGTCAGTCACAGTGGTCAGGTATTCTGCCGCTGTGTACTCTCTGTTTAGGGCCAAATAGCATTCTAGTTTGCTCTGTTTTTTTGTTAAATCTTTCCAATGTGTCAAGTAATTATCTTTTTGTTTTCTCATGATTTGGTTGGGTCTAATTGTGCTGCTGTCCTGGGGCTCTGTAGGGTGTGTTTGTGTTTGTGAACAGAGCCCCAGGACCAGCTTGCTTAGGGGACTCTTCTCCAGGTTCAAATCAAATTTTATTTGTCACATACACATGGTTAGCAGATGTTAATGCGAGTGTAGCGAAATGCTTGTGTACATCTCTCTGTAGGTGATGGCTTTGTTATGGAAGGTTTGGGAATCGCTTCCTTTTAGGTGGTTATAGAATTTAACGGCTCTTTTCTGGATTCTGATAATTAGTGGGTATCTGCCTAATTCTGCTCTGCATGCATTATTTGGTGTTCTACGTTGTACACAGAGGATATTTTTGCAGAATTCTGCGTGCAGAGTCTCAATTTGGTGTTTGTCCCATTTTGTGAAGTCTTGGTTGGTGAGCGGACCCCAGACCTCACAACCATAAAGGGCAATGGGCTCTATGACTGATTCAAGTATTTTTAGCCAAATCCTAATTGGTATGTTGAAATTTATGTTCCTTTTGATGGCATAGAATGCCCTTCTTGCCTTGTCTCTCAGATCGTTCACAGCTTTGTGGAAGTTACCTGTGGCGCTGATGTTTAGGCCAAGGTATGTATAGTTTTTTGTGTGCTCTGGGGCAACAGTGTCTAGATGGAATTTGTATTTGTGGTCCTGGCGACTGGACCTTTTTTGCAACACTATTATTTTGGTCTTACTGAGATTTACTGTCAGGGCCAAGGTCTGACAGAATCTGTGCATAAGATCTAGGTGCTGCTGTAGGCCCTCCTTGGTTGGTGATAGAAGCACCAGATCATCAGCAAACAGCAGACATTTGACTTCGGATTCTAGTAGGGTGAGGCCGGGTGCTGCAGACTTTTCTCCTCTCTCCCTCTCTCTATCTCTCTCTCTCTGTCTCTCTCTGTCTCTCTCCCCCTCTCTCTCTCCCCTCTGTCTGTCTCTCTCTCTCTCTCTCTCTCTCTCTCTCTCTGTCTCTCTCCCCCCTCTCTCTCGTCTCTCTCTCTCTCTCCATCTCTCTCCCCATCTCTCGCTCTCTCCCCTCTCTCTCACTCTCCCAATCTCTCTCCCCATCTCTCTCCCCCTCTCCCTATCTGTCTCTCTCTGTCTCTCTCTGTCTCTCTTCCCCTCTCTCGATCTCTCCCCCTCTCTCTCTGTCTCTCCCCCCCTCTCTCTCTCTCCCCCTCTCTCTCTCACTCTCTCTCTCTCTCCCCCCTCTCTCTCCCCCTCTCCCTCTCTCTCTCTCTCCCCCCCTCTCTCTCCCCCTCTCCCTCTCTCTCTCTCTCCCCCCCTCTCTCTCCCCCTCTCCCTCCCCCTCTCTCTCCCCCCCTCTCTCTCCCCCTCTCCCTCTCTCTCTCTCTCCCCCCCTCTCTCTCCCCCTCTCCCTCCCCCTCTCTCCCTCTCTCCCTCTCCCTCTCAGTTGATTGATGCCCTGTGTATACTCCTCTCTCCCTCTCTATCTCTCTCCCCCTCTCTCTCTCTGTCTGTCTCTCTCTCTCCCCCTCTCTCTCTCTATCTCTCTGTCTTTCGCTCTCTCTCCCCTTCTCTCTCTCCCCCCTCTCTCTCTCCCCCTCTCTCTCTGTCTCTCCCCCCCTCTCTCTCTCTCCCCCTCTCTCTCTCTCTCTCCCCCCCTCTCTCTCCCCCTCTCCCTCTCTCTCTCTCTCCCCCCCTCTCTCTCCCCCTCTCCCTCTCTCTCCCCCTCTCCCTCCCCCTCTCTCCCTCTCTCCCTCTCCCTCTCAGTTGATTGATGCCCTGTGTATACTCCTCTCTCCCTCTCTCTCCCCCTCTCTCTCTCTGTCTGTCGCTCTCTCTCCCCTTCTCTCTCTCCCCCCCTCTCTGTCTCTCTCTCTGTCTCTCCCCCCCTCTCTCTCCCTCTCAGTTGATCAATGCCCTGTGTATACTCCTCTGTCTCTCTTTTTCTCTCTCCTTCCCTCCCTCTCTCTGTTGATTGATGCAGTGTGTGGATTGTCCTGTACTGAGCAGAGCTCCATCATCCTGTGGTTTGTGTAAATAAAGACTGGACAGATGCCAGCTCACACACACACACACACACAGAGTTGGCATGAGGTACAGAGCTGTGGACTGGCACTGGGTGGGTATGCTGGTCTGTGTATGGGAGAAAGAACACATGCCATAACAAGATTAAATCAAAACAAAGAGAGATGGGTGGATTGGGAAAGAGGAGGGGATGTTGGGTCATTCAAGGTTATTACTACAGCACAAGGTTATTACTACAGCACAAGGGTATTACTACAGCACAGGGTTATTACTACATCACAGGGTTATTACTACAGCACAAGGTTATTACTACAGCACGAGGTTATTACTACAGCACAAGGTTATTACTACAGCACAAGGTTATTACTACTGAACAAGGTTATCACTACAGCACAAGGTTATTACTACAGCACAAGGTTATTACTACAGCACAAGGTTATTACTACAGCACAAGGTTATTACTACAGCACAAGGTTATTACTACAGCACAGGGTTATTAAAACAGCACAAGGTTATTACTACAGCACAAGGTTATTATTACAGCACAAGGTTATTACTACAGCACGAGGTTATTACTACAGCACGAGGTTATTACTACAGCACTGGGTTATTACTACAGCACAAGGTTATTACTACAGCACAAGGTTATTACTACAGCACAAGGTTATTACTACTGAACAAGGTTATTACTACAACACAAGGTTATTACTACTGCACAAGGTTATTACTACAGCACAAGGTTATTACTACAGCACAAGGTTATTACTACAGCACGAGGTTATTACTACAGCACGAGGTTATTACTACAGCACAAGGTTATTACTACAGCACGGGGTTATTACTACAGCACAGGGTTATTAAAACAACACAAGGTTACTACTACAGCACAAGGTTATTACTACAGCACACGGTTATTACTACAGCACAAGGTTATTACTACAGCACACGGTTATTACTACAGCACAGGGTTATTAAAACAGCACAAGGTTATTACTACAGCACAAGGTTATTACTACAGCACAAGGTTATTACTACAGCACAGGGTTATTAAAACAGCACAAGGTTACTACTACAGCACAAGGTTATTACTACAGCACGAGGTTATTACTACAGCACACGGTCATTACTACAGCACAAGGTTATTACTACAGCACAAGGTTATTACTAGAGCACAAGGTTATTACTACAGCACGAGGTTATTACTACAGCACGGGGTTATTACTACAGCACGGGGTTATTACTACAGCACGAGGTTATTACTACAGCACAAGGTTATTACTACAGCACAAGGTTATTATTACTGAACAAGGTTATTACTACAACACAAGGTTATTACTACAGCACAAGGTTATTACTACTGAACAAGGTTATTACTACTGAACAAGGTTATTACTACTGAACAAGGTTATTACTACTGAACAAGGTTTTTACTACTGAACAAGGTTTTCACTACTGAACAAGGTTATTACTACTGAACAAGGTTATTACTACAGCACAAGGTTATTACTACTGAACAAGGTTATTACTACAGCACAAGGTTATTACTACAGCACATGCTTGAGAATGTCTGAGGATCTATCTCTCTCTCCAATCTCTCTCTCTCAATTCAATTCAATTTGCTTTATCTATTTATTTATTAAATCATTAAATATGTATTTATGTATCTATTTATGTATCTATTCTCTCTCTCTCAACAGGCAGAAGGATGCCTTCATAGTGAGATAACCTCCCATAGCCTTCTTCACCGAAGGCACACAGCCAAACCAACAACACAAAGATCTTGCCAAAAGTGTTGCTTGGAAAAATAACCACGAACCGAACTACCAAACAAGCCACTCTGCCTAATAACATCTTTTGGTGGTAAGCTACAAAATATAATTAGAGATGGTGAGAGAGAGAGAAAGACAGAGAGAGAGGTAGAAAGAGAGCGAGAGAAAGACATAGAGAGAAAGAGGTAGAATGAGAGAAAGAGCGAGGGAGCGAGAGGGAAATACAAAGACCAGAAAACACACAGTGCCCACTATGGAAAAAGCCATAGGACACAAAGGTCCAAAAGCCATCTGGGCTTCCTCGCTACGCTACATTCAGAGACAATAGGGGCACATTCACTGACCCATATCCCAGCCAGGGCCATCTGCTCCTGGGGAGAGTGCGTGGGAGAGTCAGGGGACCCCAGACATACAGGGCAAGTCTCTCCAGTCTATATTATAAAGTACGAGATAAACAAAAAGGAAAGGCAATACTGGAAAAGGTTTCATCAGCAAATAATGGGAATAGATCTGCAGTCTTCCTCAGGCGGTGTAGAGCCCTCCCATTACACCCAGTGTGTACCCGCACTCTTAGAAAAAAAGGTGCTATCTAGAACCAAAAAGGGTTCTTCGGCTGTCCTCATAGGAGAACCCTTTGAAGAACCCCTTTTGGTTCCAGGTAAAACCCATTTGGTTCTAGGTAGAACCATTTTGGGTTCCATGTAAAACCCTTTTCACAGAGGGTTCTAAATAAAACCCAAAATAGTTCTACCTGGAACCAAAAAGGGTTATTCATGGAACCTACAAAGGGTTCTCCTATGGGGACAGCTGCAGAACCCTTTTGGAACCCTTTTTTCTGAGAGTGCTTTACAGGCCCCAGTAGACCCAGTGTGTGTCCCCATTACAGTACAATCTGGTCTTACTGGCAATATGACCACATGTATCCATTATGTGTATTAATCATGACCAACAATGGTCTAGGATGAGTTCTGGGGGAAAGAGAAGAGAGATGGAGAGAAACAACTATTTAATTCATACAACACACACACACACACACACACACACACACACACACACACACACACACACACACACACACACACACACACACACACACACACACACACACACACACACACACACACACATTTATCACTGGAAATGAAAACAGTTTGAAAGGTGAGAGAGATATTGAGGGACAGAAAGAGAGCGTGTGTACGGTATGTGTTGGTGGGTGTAAGGTGTGTTGTGTGGAGCTCGTGACACAATGAAGCTGTGTGTGAGAGACACAGGCTCTGGCAGGGCAGACAGTGTCAACTGGCAGAGCAGAGAGGGGCTCAGGAATGCAACACCTTATGCCCACTGGGAACCCAGGTGTGCAGGGCAAACACATACACACACAGAAACTTTATAAACGCACAACCGCGCACACATGCAAATCTATCTCTCGCACGCGCTCAAAAAGTTACGCAATTCACTTACCATTGGACCTAAGGACTTTCCAGCTTTCAATCTGAGTGAATGAATACATTTGACCACACACTCTTCTCATGTTTCTCAAATTGTCCTCTCACACAATTACTGTAGTTACTAGACAGTTACTGTAGTTACTAGACATTTACTGTAGTTACTAGACAGTTACTGTAGTTACCAGACAGCTACTGTAGTTACCAGACAGCTACTGTAGTTACTATACAGTTACTGTAGTTACTAGACAATTACTGTAGTTACTAGAGAGTTACTGTAGTTACTAATCAAATCAAATTGTATTTGTCACATACACATGGTTAGCAGGTGTTAATGCGAGTGTAGCAAAATGCTTGTACTTCCAGTTCCGACCATGCAGTAATATCTAACAAGTAATCTAACAAGTTCACAACAACTACCTTAAACTCACAAGTGTAAAGGAATGAATAAGATTATGGCTAACGGCTCTGGCAACTCCAGGCTGGCTGGCGGCTCTGGCAGCTCCTGGCTGGCTGGCGGCTCTGGCAGCTCCTGGCTGGCTGGCGGCTCTGGCAGCTCCTGGCTGGCTGGCGGCTCTGGCAGCTCCTGGCTGGCTGGCGGCTCTGGCAGCTCCTGGCTGGCTGGCGGCTCTGGCAGCTCCTGGCTGGCTGGCGGCTCCGGACAGACGGGAGACTCTAGCAGCTCTGGACAGACGGGAGACTCTGGCAGCGCTGGAGAGGAGGAAGGCTCTGACAGCGCTGGACAGGCGAGAGACCCTGTAGGCAGAAGACGGAGAGACAGCCTGGTACGGGGGCTGCCACCGGAGGGCTGGTGCGTGGAGGTGGCACTGGATAGACCGGACCGTGCAGGCGCACTGGAGCTCTTGAGCACCGAGCCTGCCCAACCTTACCTGGTTGAATGCTCCCTGTAGCCCGACCAGTGCGGCCTATTCCACCTCGCCGCACTGGTCGGGCTACGGAGAGCATTCAACTAGGGCTGTGCTGGCGAACCGGGGACTCCATGCGTAAGGCTGGTGCCATGTATGCCGGCCTGAGGAGACGCACTGGAGACCAGATGCGTAAAGCCGGCTTCATGGCACCTGGCTCGATGCCCACTCTAGCTCGGCCGATACGAAGAGCTGGAATGTACCGCACCGGGCTATGCACACGCACTGGGGAAACTGTGCGCTCCGCTCCACCGCATAACACGGTCCCTCTCTCTCTCTCCGGTAAACACAGGAAGTTGCCGCAGGTCTCATACCTGGCTTCACCACACTCCCTGTGTGCCTCCCCCCAATACATTTTTGGGGCTACCTCTCGAGCTTCCTTGCCAGCCGTGTTCCATCATATCGCTGGCTCCTCTCTCCGGCTGCCTCTGCTCTCCTAGCTGCCTCCACCTGTTCCCATGAGAGGCGATCCCTACCAGCCAGGATCTCCTGCCATGTGTAGCAACCCTTGCCGTTCAAAACGTCATCCCATGTCCAGGAGTCCTGACATCGCTGCCTCTCCTGCTGCTGCTGCTGCTGCTGCTGCCTGTTATCACGCCGCTTGGTCCTTGGTTGGTGTGTGTTTCTATAATGACAGATTTCCTCTTCCTCGTCTGAAGAGGTGTAACAAGGATCGGACCAAAACACAGCGTGGTAAGTGTCCATGTTTTAATAGTATAAACTGAACATGACACAATACAAAATAACAAAGTGAACAAACCGAAACAGTCCCGTGTGGCACAAACACTGACACAGGAAACAAACACCCACATACCAACAGTGAAACCCAGGCTACCTAAGTATGATTCTCAATCAGAGTCAACTAACGACACCTGCCTCTGATTGAGAACCATACTAGGCCGAAACAGACTGCCCACTCAACTCACGCCCTGTGTTAGGGTTTTCTTCCGTCGAAGGAGAGTCGGACCAAAATGCAGCGTGGATATTTTGATACATGTTTAATAAAATATAAACATGAACAATACAAAACAATAAACGTACCGTCAAAACCTAAACAGCCTATCTGGTGCAAACCAACACAGAGACATGAACAATCACCCACGAAACACGCAAAGAATATGGCTGCCTAAATATGGTTCCCAATCAGAGACAACGATAAACACCTGCCTCTGATTGAGAACCACTCCAGACAGCCATAGACTATACTAGATAACCCTACTATAATACAATCCCAATACCTACAACAAAAAAGCAAGACAAAACACACCACATAATAAATCCATGTCACACCCTGGCCTGACCAAAATAATAAAGAAAACACAAAATACTAAGACCAGGGCGTGACACCCTGACCATACTAAATAAAGACAAAACAAAGGAAGAAAAAGGTCAGAACGTGATACAGCTGTCCCTGATTGAGAACCATACCCGGCCAAAACATAGAAACACAAAACATAGAAATCAAGAACAGGGGGCGATCTTTCTCTCTCTCACTATCTTTCTCTCTCTCTCTCTCTCTCTCTCTCTCTCTCTCTCTATATATATATATATATCTTTCTATCTCTCTCACTATCTTTCTCTCAATTCGATTTGCTTTATTGGCATGACGTAACAACGTACATATTGCCAAAGCTTGATTTGTATATTTACAATATAAAAATTGTCAATGGGACAACAGTAACAACAAGGGTCAAAATAACCATACATTGAACAATAACATAAGCATAGAGTAGAGGACATGTGTAGGTTGATTGGTCTGTCAGACACTGTCCCTCAACTTATGGCAGGCAACAATGTTGCCAACCCACAGCTCTCTGCGTCCTCCCCCAACAGGACGGGTAGCATACTCTCATCAGAGAGGTGTTTGAAACATTGAATAAGGGATTCAAATTTGGGGAAATGACACTCTCTAATTGTTTTATATTTTTGACATTTTGTCAGGAAATGCAGCTCCGTCTCAGGTTCTGCTGTTGTGCTGTTGTCCTCTACAGGGAGCCAGGTTTTCCTGTGTCTACCCTTCTGTCTACCCTTCTCTCTCTCTCTCTCTCTCTCTCTCTCTCTCTCTCTCTCTCTCTCTCTCTCTCTCTCTCTCTCTCTCTCTCTCTCTCTCTCTCTCTCTCTCTCTCTCTCTCTCTCTCTCTCTCTCTCTCTCTCTCTCTCTCTCTCTCTCTCTCTCTCTCTCTCTCTCTCTCTCTCTGTGGAGTATCAGAGACAGTGACAGGTCAGTGTTTTACTCAGTTTTCTATCAGTCAGGGTGGTCAGATAGTCTGCCACCATGTACTGTCTGTCTGTTTAGAGCTAAATAGCATTGAAGTTTACTTAGCTTTTTTGTGGTGTCTTTCCAATAGGTGATTATATTTTTATTTTTGCTTTGTGGTGACTTGATTGGGCCATATTTTCTGAGTGCTGTCCTGAGGATTTGTTGGGTTGGTGGGACTTATTGAACTGAGCCACAGAACCAGCTGGCTTAGGGGACTCTTTTCTATGGTAAACTCTTGACATTTGGTCTCTCTCTCTCTCTCTCTCTCTCTCTCTCTCTCCCCGCCCCCTTTCTCTTTCTCTCTGTCTCTCACCCTGTGGGGGACCGGTAGTGCTGAGAGCTGGAATCCCCCAGTGAAAAGGGTGTTGATTGTTTTGTCAGAGCTCTGGGGGAATGTGAGGGATCGCTGTCAGGAGCTGTCATCCTGACAACCAAGGGTGTAACTTATCCCCTCACTAAAAAGAGAGAGGGGCCTCTGCCTTCTAACCTCTGACAGCTCCTCACACACACACACACAAACGCGAGCGTGAGCACGCACAGCCGCACCTGCACCCGCACACACACACAGACACCCACACACAGACTAACTCACACACACACCCGCACACACACACAGACACACACACACAGACTAACACACACACACCTGCATGCACACATATAAGTGCACGCTGCTAGCATGCACTCACACACAGACACAGGCACACAGACACACAGGCACACACACCAACATATTCACATATACACACATCAAACTCCCCCCAACCCCTTGACTTACAACCTCTCTTCATATTTAACTTACACAATTGGGTGTCTCTGAGATTGCACAACTTGTTAAAAGTCTCAATTCTGTCGCTATCAGTGTTTCTCCAGTGTGTGGCTGGGATAAGTTCCAGAACATTACCTGTCTGAGGTGGGGACATGTATAAGGTCGCAGGAGCGTGTGTGTGTGTGTGTGTGTGTGTGTGTGTGTGTGTGTGTGTGTGTGTGTGTGTGTGTGTGTGTGTGTGTGTGTGTGTGTGTGTGTGTGTGTGTGTGTGTGTGTGTGTGTGTGTGTGTGTCTTGAAGCATAAATACCATACATCAATCATCATAACTCCACCCAGGCAGAATGATCACAGAAACACCAACACCATCTCAACACCAAAAAGACAGGATGGATAGAGGAGGAGATGAAGAGATGGACAGAAAAAGGGAAGAATGCATATATTGAAGAAGGGATGGACTAATGTTTAGATGGATGGTTTTAGGTGACAAGAAGATTGACAGACAAGGACGGATAAATGGAGGGATTAACAGAAGAATGGACAGATAGACAGAATAACTGATGGATGGATTGATAGAGAGATAGACGTGTGGAAGGAAAACATATAGAGCTGAATAAACCAAATGGAAAGGAAATAGATTCAATTAATCATTTCTCAACCAGTCAGCTATACACATTGAGAGCAATCTTCAACAAGTCACTCGCCAAAATATGTTGCGTTATGGGAGTTTGGGAGTATGGGAGTACGTCAGCATGACAGTATGATGGCATGGCAGTATGGGAGTATGGGAGTATAGCAGTATGGGAGTATGGCAGTATGTGAGTATGGTGGTATGGCAATATGGCAGTATGGGAGTATGGCAGTATGGGAGTATGGGAGTATGGCAGTATGGGAGTATGGGAGTATAGCAGTATGGGAGTATGGCAGTATGTGAGTATGGTGGTATGGCAATATGACAGTATGGGAGTATGGCAGTATGGGAGTATGGCAGTGTGTCAGTATGGGAGTATGACAGTATAGGAGTATGGGAGTATGGCAGTATGACAGTATGGGAGTATGACATTATGGCAGTATGTGAGTATGACAGTATGACAGTATGAGAGTATGACAGTATGGCAGTATGACAGTATGGCAGTATGGGAGTATGACAGTATGGCAGTATGACAGTATGGCAGTATGACAGTATGGGAGTATGACAGTATGGCAGTATGGCAGTATGGGAGTATGGCAGTGTGACAGTATGGCAGTATGACAGTATGGCAGTATGGGAGTATGGCAGTATGGGAGTATGACAGTATGGGAGTATGGCAGTATGGGAGTATGACAGTATGACAGTATGGCAGTATGGGAGTATGACATTATGGCAGTATGTGAGTATGACAGTATGACAGTATGAGAGTATGACAGTATGGCAGTATGACAGTATGGCAGTATGGGAGTATGACAGTATGGCAGTATGACAGTATGGCAATATGACAGTATGGGAGTATGACAGTATGGCAGTATGGCAGTATGACAGTATAGGAGTATGGGAGTATGACAGTATGACAGTATGGGAGTATAGCAGTATGACAGTATGGGAGTATGGCAGTATGGGAGTATGGCAGTATGGGAGTATGGGAGTATAGCAGTATGGGAGTATGGCAGTATGTGAGTATGGTGGTATGGCAATATGACAGTATGGGAGTATGGCAGTATGGGAGTATGGCAGTGTGTCAGTATGGGAGTATGACAGTATAGGAGTATGGGAGTATGGCAGTATGGCAGTATGGGAGTATGACATTATGGCAGTATGTGAGTATGACAGTATGACAGTATGTGAGTATGACAGTATGGCAGTATGACAGTATGGCAGTATGGGAGTATGACAGTATGGCAGTATGACAGTATGGCAGTATGACAGTATGGGAGTATGACAGTATGGCAGTATGGCAGTATGGGAGTATGGCAGTATGCGAGTATGGCAGTATGACAGTATGGCAGTATGACAGTATGGGAGTATGACAGTATGGGAGTATGGCAGTATGGGAGTATGACAGTATGACAGTATGGCAGTATGGGAGTATGACATTATGGCAGTATGTGAGTATGACAGTATGACAGTATGAGAGTATGACAGTATGGCAGTATGACAGTATGGCAGTATGGGAGTATGACAGTATGGCAGTATGACAGTATGGCAGTATGACAGTATGGGAGTATGACAGTATGGCAGTATGGCAGTATGGGAGTATGGCAGTATGCGAGTATGGCAGTATGACAGTATGGCAGTATGACAGTATGGCAGTATGACAGTATGGGAGTATGACAGTATGGGAGTATGGCAGTATGGGAGTATGGCAGTATGGGAGTATGACAGTATGACAGTATGGCAGTATGGGATTATGACAGTATGACAGTATGACAGTATGGCAGTATGACAGTATGGGAGTATGACAGTATGGCAGTATGGGAGTATGATAGTATGGCAGTATGGGAGTATGACAGTATGGGAGTATGGCAGTATGGGAGTATGGCAGTATGGCAGAATGGCAGTATGGGAGTGTGGCAGTATGGGAGTATGGCAGAATGGCAGTATGGGAGTGTGGCAGTATGGGAGTATGGCAGTATGGCAGTATGACAGTATGGCAGTATGGCAGTATGGGAGTATGGCAGTATGGCAGTATGGGAGTGTGGCAGTACGGCAGTATGGGAGTATGGGAGTATGGGGGTGTGGCAGTATGGCAGTATGGGAGTATGGCAGTATGGCAATATGGGAGTAAAGGAGTATGGCAGTATGGGAGTATGGCAGTATGGCAGTATGGGAGTGTGGCAGTATGGCAGTTTGGCAGTATGGCAGAATGGCAGTATGGGAGTGTGGCAGTATGGCAGTATGGGAGTATGGCAGTAAAGGACACCCAAGACCACAGAGTTGTCAGTTCTAAGTGTATCAGAGGGTAGAGCTAGTTTGTCCTAGACCCCCACATCTCTCCTCTGTAGAGGAGAGTTCCCTTTCTTCCGTGTCAGTGAAGGAGGATAAAGGATGGATGAGGGAGGGAGGGAGGGAGGGAGGGAGGGAGGGAGGATAAAGGATGGATGAGGGAGGGAGGGAGCTGAAAGGGTGGATGGGAAGAGTGAGGTCCTGGAATTCCTGGATCCCTGCTCAAAGGAGCCGACGGATGATGAAAGGAGGTAATTCCACCTCTCTCTCTCTCTCTCTCTCTCTCGTTCACTCACTGCCTCTCCCTGTGATGGCTGTCAACACCAGGGTTAAAATGTAGGGAGAGCAAAGACAAAGCTTTCAAATATACACACCCTTCAACACACCCACACATAGGCCTATACACCATCAAATAAATACACACATAAACTAACACACACACAGTAACACACACACACTAACATTTGCAAGCATACACAAAGACATACTCACACAGATATGGGAGGGGAGACAGACAGAGAGAGAGAGAGGAGAGACATGGAGAGAGAGAGAGAAATACATACATTTGATTGATTGATTACCAAGAAGAAGATATGAAGATGATACAGAGGAAGGGAGGATATGGGAGGAGAAGAGTTGAAAAAGGGAGTGTGAAGAATATGAAAACAGTAAAGGAAAGAAGAAAACTGAGGATTATGGGAGGAGTAGAGATTTATATTGTTGCTCCAGACCTGACCTTGGTGGGGTTTACGATCACAGGGAGACGGTGTTATCTTTCCTACAGTTCTTAAACCGAATTCCAGGGAAAGATTGGGATCCTGGAATTCCTAAAAGTCCAATTTTGAGTAATCACTCAAGCTGTAGGGTGATTATGATTGCTGAAAAATGCATTGCCACGTGTTTCCAGAAAAAGATTGAGTGTGTTTATGTGTGTTACTGTACACAGCAATGTACTTTTGAATGACTGAATCAAATGTCCACATTCAGATCTACAATTCATTCATCAATTCATCTCTCTCTCTCTCTCTCAGCATATGTGCTCTCAGCAATCACCTAGAACAATGCTCTCACACAAACACACTAGCGTGAATAGAATATTTTGGTCTCCATATCACATTGGGATTGTGCTCAAAAAAGACTGAAATCCGAGGTGGGTGAGACCAAGTCATATAGTTCCATGAGAATCTACATTCTACAGGGTTCTCTCTATGCTAGTCAAAGCAGAGACAGTACAGGACATTGCAGCGGTCAGCAAACTTAGTGTGAGATTTGGAATTGTGATGGTTGCTATGGTGACACTGAAATGTTTCAAGATAAAACGCAAAAAGCTAGAACGCAAATTACATGCTGGCTGGTGAGGTTAGGAGAATGGGATGGGAGGTTGGGGGAATGGGATGGGAGGTTGGGAGAATGGGATGGGAGGTTGGGGGAATGGGATGGGAGGTTGGGGGAATGGGATGGGAGGTTGGGAGAATGGGATGGGAGGTTGGGGGAATGGGATGGGAGGTTGGGAGAATGGGATGGGAGGTTTGGGGGAATGGGATGGGAGGTTGGGGGAATGGGATGGGAGGTTGGGGGAATGGGATGGGAGGTTGGGGGAATGGGATGGGAGGTTGGGAGAATGGGATGGGAGGTTGGGGGAATGGGATGGGAGGTTGGGAGAATGGGATGGGAGGTTTGGGGGAATGGGATGGGAGGTTGGGAGAATGGGATGGGAGGTTGGGGGAATGGGATGGGAGGTTGGGGGAATGGGATGGGAGGTTGGGGGAATGGGATGGGAGGTTGGGAGAATGGGATGGGAGGTTTGGGGGAATGGGATGGGAGGTTGGGGGAATGGGATGGGAGGTTGGGGGAATGGGATGGGAGGTTGGGGGAATGGGATGGGAGGTTGGGAGAATGGGATGGGAGGTTTGGGGGAATGGGATGGGAGGTTGGGAGAATGGGATGGGAGGTTTGGGGGAATGGGATGGGAGGTTTGGGGGAATGGGATGGGAGGTTTGGGGGAATGGGATGGGTGGTTGGGAGAATGGGATGGGAGTTTGGGGAGATGAGATGGGAGGTTGCGAGAATGGGATGGGAGGTTAGGAGAATGGGATGGGAGGTTGGGGGAATGGGATGGGAGATTGGGAGAATGGGATGGGAGGTTTGGGGGAATGGGATGGGTGGTTGGGAGAATGGGATGGGAGGTTGGGAGAATGGGATGGGAGGTTGGGGGAATGGGATGGAGGTTGGGAGAATGGGATGGGAGGTTTGGGGGAATGGAATGGGAGGTTGGGAGAATGGGATGGGAGGTTGGGGGAATGGGATGGGAGGTTGGGGGAATGGGATGGGAGGTTGGGAGAATGGGATGGTAGGTTGGGAGAATGGGATGGGAGGTTTGGGGGAATGGGATGGGTGGTTGGGAGAATGGGATGGGAGTTTGGGGAGATGAGATGGGAGGTTGGGAGAATGGGATGGGAGGTTAGGAGAATGGGATGGGAGGTTGGGGGAATGGGATGGGAGATTGGGAGAATGGGATGGGAGGTTTGGGGGAATGGGATGGGGGGTTGGGAGAATGGGATGGGAGGTTGGGAGAATGGGATGGGAGGTTGGGGGAATGGGATGGAGGTTGGGAGAATGGGATGGGAGGTTTGGGGGAATGGAATGGGAGGTTGGGAGAATGGGATGGGAGGTTGGGGGAATGGGATGGGAGGTTGGGGGAATGGGATGGGAGGTTGGGAGAATGGGATGGGAGGTTTGGGGGAATGGGATGGGTGGTTGGGAGAATGGGATGGGAGTTTGGGGAGATGAGATGAGAGGTTGGGAAAATGGGATGGGAGGTTAGGAGAATGGGATGGGAGGTTGGGGGAATGGGATGGGAGATTGGGAGAATGGGATGGGAGGTTTGGGGGAATGGGATGGGTGGTTGGGAGAATGGGATGGGAGGTTGGGAGAATGGGATGGGAGGTTGGGGGAATGGGATGGGAGGTTGGGGGAATGGGATGGGAGGTTGGGGGAATGGGATGGGAGGTTGGGAGAATGGGATGGT
Source organism: Oncorhynchus clarkii lewisi (assembly GCF_045791955.1). Taxonomy (NCBI): domain Eukaryota; kingdom Metazoa; phylum Chordata; class Actinopteri; order Salmoniformes; family Salmonidae; genus Oncorhynchus; species Oncorhynchus clarkii. The sequence continues at coordinate 4,733 of NW_027258249.1, read as the reverse complement.
AGGTTGGGAGAATGGGATGGGAGGTTGGGAGAATGGGATGGGAGGTTGGGGGAATGGGATGGGAGGTTGGGGGAATGGGATTGGGGGGTTTGGGAAATGGGATGGGAGGTTGGGGTGATGCGATGGGAGGTTGGGGGAATGGGATGGGAGGTTGGGGGAATGGGATGGGAGGTTGGGGAAATGGGATGAGAGGTTGGGGGAATGGGATGGGAGGTTGGGAGAATGTTATGGGAGGTTGGGAGAATGGGATGGGAGGTTGGGGGAATGGGATGGGAGGTTGGGGAATGGGATGGGAGATTGGGAGAATGCGATTGGGGGGTTTGGGAAATGGGATGGAAGGTTGGGGAGATGGGATGGGAGGTTGGGGGAATGGGATGGGAAGGTTGGGGGAATGGGATTCGGGGGTTTGGGAAATAGGATGGGAGGTTGGGAGAATGGGATGGGAGGTTGGGGGAATGGGATGGGAGGTTGGGAAAATGGGATTGGGGGGTTGGGGGAATGGGATGGGAGGTTGGGAGAATGGGATGGGAGGTTGGGGGAATGGGATGGGAGGTTGGGAAAATGGGATTGGGGGGTTGGGGGAATGGGATGGGAGGTTGGGGGAATGGGATGGGATGGGAGGTTGGGGGAATGGGATGGGAGGTTGGGGGAATGGGATGGGAGGTTGGGAGAATGGGATGGGAGGTTGGGGGAATGGGATGGGATTGGGGGGGTTTGGGAAATGGGATGGGAGGTTGGGGAGATGGGATGGGAGGTTGGGGGAATGGGATGGGAGGTTGGGGGAATGGGATGGGAGGTTGGGGAAATGGGATGAGAGGTTGGGGGAATGGGATGGGAGGTTGGGAGAATGTTATGGGAGGTTGGGAGAATGGGATGGGAGGTTGGGGGAATGGGATGGGAGGTTGGGGAATGGGATGGGAGGTTGGGAGAATGCGATTGGGGGGTTTGGGAAATGGGATGGAAGGTTGGGGAGATGGGATGGGAGGTTGGGGGAATGGGATGGGAGGTTGGGGGAATGGGATTCGGGGGTTTGGGAAATAGGATGGGAGGTTGGGAGAATGGGATGGGAGGTTGGGGGAATGGGATGGGAGGTTGGGAAAATGGGATTGGGGGGTTGGGGGAATGGGATGGGAGGTTGGGAGAATGGGATGGGAGGTTGGGGGAATGGGATGGGAGGTTGGGAAAATGGGATTGGGGGGTTGGGGGAATGGGATGGGAGGTTGGGGGAATGGGATGGGAGGTTGGGGGAATGGGATGGGAGGTGGGGGGAATGGGATTCGGGGGTTTGGGAAATGGGATGGGAGGTTGGGGAGATGGGAGGTTTGGGAGGTTTTGGAAATCGGATGGGAGGTTGGGAGAATGGGATGGGAGGTTGAGAGAATTGAATGGGAGGTTGGGAAAATGGGATTTGGTCGTTTGGGAAATAGGATGGGAGGTTGGGAGAATGGGATGGGAGGTTGGGGGAATGGGATGGGAGGTTGGGAAAATGGGATTGGGGGTTTGGGAAATGGGATGGGAGGTTGGGAGAATGGGATGGGAGGTTGGGGGAATGGGATGGGAGGTTGGGAAAATGGGATTGGGGGGTTGGGGGAATGGGATGGGAGGTTGGGGGAATGGGATGGGAGGTTGGGGGAATGGGATGGGAGGTTGGGGGAAGGGGATGGGAGGTTGGGAAAATGGGATTGGGTCGTTTGGGAAATAGGATGGGAGGTTGGGAGAATGGGATGGGAGGTTGGGGGAATGGGATGGGATGGGAGGTTGGGAAAATGGGATTGGGGGTTTTGGGAAATGGGATGGGAGGTTGGGGAGATGGGAGGTTTGGGAGGTTTGGGAAATCGGATGGTAGGTTGGGAGAATGGGATGGGAGGTTGAGAGAATGGGATGGGAGGTTGGGAAAATGGGATTGGGTCGTTTGGGAAATAGGATGGGAGGTTGGAAGAATGGGATGGGAGGTTGGGGGAATGGGATGGAAGGTTGGGAAAATGGGATTGGGGGGTTTGGGAAATGGGATGGGAGGTTGGGAGAATGGGATGGGAGGTTGGGGGAATGGGATGGGAGGTTGGGAAAATGGGATTGGGGGGTTGGGGGAATGGGATGGGAGGTTGGGGGAATGGGATGGGAGGTTGGGGGAATTGGATGGGAGGTTGGGGGGATGGGATGGGAGGTTGGGAAAATGGGATTGAGGGGTTTGTGAAATGGGATGGGAGGTTGGGGAGATGGGATAGGAGGTTTG
>NW_027258248.1:45000-90451 GCF_045791955.1 Oncorhynchus clarkii lewisi | reverse complement strand
AGATGTTCTTTCCCATACTGGGAGTTGAACCCTGGTGAAAACCAGGAATCCTAAACGCCAGACCATATAGGAAGACAGTTACTTAAAAAAAAACATCACAGACAAATCCATAAACGTTGAAATGATGCTTGTTGTAATTACAAGCTCCATCTTTTTTTCTCAGAGATGTTGGAGAAAAGTCCCATAAAAAATCAGTCTAAAATGTGTTTGAATCGAGAACTGCCAGACACAATGAAAAGTATACAGTATTTTTCCCAGCTTGATTTTGGTCAAATAAATCTAGTTTTGAGCCAAACAGGAGTCAAATATTCAATCTTCTGACCTGTTATCAGACACGTTATCCATTGCGCCAAAGGCCGCACAGCCAAGCTGAAGTCAGGACACACCTAGGCCAGTGTACACAGTCATAGCTTCTGTCACAGACAAGGTTCCTTGGGATTTCTGTTACAGATGCAAATCTTAATTTGATCCTCCTGTTGTTGCATGAATTTTACTGCAGAGCAAGAAATGCAGCCATGAAGTGTATTCAACGTTTAAAATTCCTTGTATAATTTGAATCTACATAATGTGTCACATTTCCTGTTGCTGAGGGAATATTGTTGTGTTGTGTGAAACTGCTGCTAGTTAAAATGCAGTATCTGTTGTTACACAAGTGCAATCCAAACGACAAGATATTCTTTCCCATACCGGGAGTTGAACCCGGGCCACCTGGGTGAAAACCAGGAATCCTAACCGCTAGACCATATGGGAAGACACATACTTAAAATACACATCACAGACAAATCTTTAAATGTTGACATTATGCCTGTTGGATTAAAAGCTACATCTTTTTTTCTCTGAGATGTTGGGGAATGTCCAGATGAAATCAGTCTAAAATGAGTTTGAAGTGAGAACAGCCAGAAGCAGTGACAAGTATTAAGTATCAATCCTGGCTTGATTTCAATCAATTAAATATATCGAGCCAGCCAGGAGTCGAACCTAGAATCTTCTGATCCGTAGTCAGACACGTTATCCATTGCGCCACTGGCCCCACGTCTAAGCTGAAGTCAGGTCACAGCTAGACCAGTGTACACAGTCATTGCGTCTGTCAACAACAAGGTTCCTTGGTTTTCTGTTTCAGATGCATATCTTAATTTGATCCTCCTGTTGTTGCATGAATTTTACTGCAGAGCAAGAAATGCAAACTTGAAGTGTATTCAATGTTTAAAAAGTCTTGTAAATTATGAATCTACAAAACATGTCACATTTGCTGTTGCTGAGGGAATATTGTTGTGTTGTGTGATTCTGCTGCCAGTTAAAATGTGGTATCTGTTCTTACACAAGTGCATCCCAAATGACAAGATGTTCTTTCCCATACTGGGAGTTCAACCCGGGCGAAAACCAGGAATCCTAAACGCCAGACCATATGGGAAGACAGTTACTTAAAAAAAACATCACAGACAAATCCATAAACGTTGAAATTATGCTTGTTGTATTACAAGCTCCATCTTTTTTCTCAGAGATGTTGGAGAAAAGTCCCATATAAAATCAGTCTAAAATGTGTTTGAATCGAGAACTGCCAGACACAATGAAAAGTATACAGTATTTTTCCCAGCTTGATTTTGGTCAAATAAATATAGTTTTGAGCCAAACAGGAGTCAAATATTCAATCTTCTGACCTGTTATCAGACACGTTATCCATTGCGCCACTGGCCGCACAGCCAAGCTGAAGTCAGGACACACCTAGGCCAGTGTACACAGTCATAGCTTCTGTCACAGACAAGGTTCCTTGGGATTTCTGTTACAGATGGAAATCTTAATTTGATCCTCCTGTTGTTGCATGAATTTTACTGCGGAGCAAGAAATGCAGCCATGAAGTGTATTCAACGTTTAAAATGCCTTGTATAATTTGAATCTACATAACATGTCACATTTCCTGTTGCTGAGGGAATATTGTTGTGTTGTGTGAAACTGCTGCCAGTTAAAATGCAGTATCTGTTGTTACACAAGTGCATCCCAAACGACAAGATATTCTTTCCCATACCGGGAGTTGAACCCGGGCCACCTGGGTGAAAACCAGGAATCCTAACCGCTAGACCATATGGGAAGACACATACTTAAAATACACATCACAGACAAATCTTTAAATGTTGACATTATGCCTATTGGATTAAAAGCTACATCTTTTTTTCTCTGAGATGTTGGGGAATGTCCAGATGAAATCAGTCTAAAATGAGTTTGAAGTGAGAACAGCCAGAAGCACTGAAAAGTATACAGTATCAATCCCGGCTTGATTTCAATCAATTAAATATCGAGCCAGCCAGGAGTCGAACCTAGAATCTTCTGATCCGTAGTCAGACACGTTATCCATTGCGCCACTGGCCCCACGTCTAAGTTGAAGTCAGGTCACAGCTAGACCAGTGTACACAGTCATTGCGTCTGTCAACAACAAGGTTCCTTGGTTTTCTGTTTCAGATGCATATCTTAATTTGATCCTCCTGTTGTTGCATGAATTTTACTGCAGAGCAAGAAATGCAAACTTGAAGTGTATTCAATGTTTAAAAAGTCTTGTAAATTATGAATCTACAAAACATGTCACATTTGCTGTTGCTGAGGGAATATTGTTGTGTTGTGTGATTCTGCTGCCAGTTAAAATGTGGTATCTGTTCTTACACAAGTGCATCCCAAATGACAAGATGTTCTTTCCCATACTGGGAGTTCAACCCGGGCGAAAACCAGGAATCCTAAACGCCAGACCATATGGGAAGACAGTTACTTAAAAAAAACATCACAGACAAATCCATAAACGTTGAAATTATGCTTGTTGTAATTACAAGCTCCATCTTTTTTCTCAGAGATGTTGGAGAAAAGTCCCATATAAAATCAGTCTAAAATGTGTTTGAATCGAGAACTGCCAGACACAATGAAAAGTATACAGTATTTTTCCCAGCTTGATTTTGGTCAAATAAATATAGTTTTGAGCCAAACAGGAGTCAAATATTCAATCTTCTGACCTGTTATCAGACACGTTATCCATTGCGCCACTGGCCGCACAGCCAAGCTGAAGTCAGGACACACCTAGGCCAGTGTACACAGTCATAGCTTCTGTCACCGACAAGGTTCCTTGGGATTTCTGTTACAGATGCAAATCTTAATTTGATCCTCCTGTTGTTGCATGAATTTTACTGCAGAGCAAGAAATGCAGCCATGAAGTGTATTCAACGTTTAAAATGCCTTGTATAATTTGAATCTACATAACATGTCACATTTCCTGTTGCTGAGGGAATATTGTTGTGTTCTGTGAAACTGCTGCCAGTTAAAATGCAGTATCTGTTGTTACACAAGTGCATCCCAAACGACAAGATATTCTTTCCCATACCGGGAGTTGAACCCGGGCCACCTGGGTGAAAACCAGGAATCCTAACCGCTAGACCATATGGGAAGACACATACTTAAAATACACATCACAGACAAATCTTTAAATGTTGACATTATGCCTGTTGGATTAAAAGCTACATCTTTTTTTCTCTGAGATGTTGGGGAATGTCCAGATGAAATCAGTCTAAAATGAGTTTGAAGAGAGAACAGCCAGAAGCACTGAAAAGTATTCAGTATCAATCACGGCTTGATTTCAATCAATTAAATTAAGTATCGAGCAAGCCAGGAGTCGAACCTAGAATCTTCTGATCCGTAGTCAGACACGTTATCCATTGCGCCACTGGCCCCACGTCTAAGCTGAAGTCAGGTCACAGCTAGACCAGTGTACACAGTCATTGCGTCTGTCAACAACAAGGTTCCTTGGTTTTCTGTTTCAGATGCATATCTTAATTTGATCCTCCTGTTGTTGCATGAATTTTACTGCAGAGCAAGAAATGCAAACTTGAAGTGTATTCAATGTTTAAAAAGTCTTGTAAATTATGAATCTACAAAACATGTCACATTTGCTGTTGCTGAGGGAATATTGTTGTGTTGTGTGATTCTGCTGCCAGTTAAAATGTGGTATCTGTTCTTACACAAGTGCATCCCAAATGACAAGATGTTCTTTCCCATACTGGGAGTTCAACCCGGGCGAAAACCAGGAATCCTAAACGCCAGACCATATGGGAAGACAGTTACTTAAAAAAACATCACAGACAAATCCATAAACGTTGAAATTATGCTTGTTGTAATTACAAGCTCCATCTTTTTCTCAGAGATGTTGGAGAAAAGTCCCATATAAAATCAGTCTAAAATGTGTTTGAATCGAGAACTGCCAGACACAATGAAAAGTATACAGTATTTTTCCCAGCTTGATTTTGGTCAAATAAATCTAGTTTTGAGCCAAACAGGAGTCAAATATTCAATCTTCTGACCTGTTATCCATTGTGCCACTGGCCGCACAGCCAAGCTGAAGTCAGGACACACCTAGGCCAGAGTGCACAGTCATAGCTTCTGTCACCGACAAGGTTCCTTGGGATTTCTGTTACAGATGCAAATCTTAATTTGATCCTCCTGTTGTTGCATGAATTTTACTGCAGAGCAAGAAATGCAGCCATGAAGTGTATTCAACGTTTAAAATGCCTTGTATAATTTGAATCTACATAACATGTCACATTTCCTGTTGCTGAGGGAATATTGTTGTGTTGTGTGAAACTGCTGCCAGTTGAAATGCAGTATCTGTTGTTACACAAGTGCATCCCAAACGACAAGATATTCTTTCCCATACCGGGAGTTGAACCCGGGCCACCTGGGTGAAAACCAGGAATCCTAACCGCTAGACCATATGGGAAGACACATACTTAAAATACACATCACAGACAAATCTTTAAATGTTGACATTATGCCTGTTGGATTAAAAGCTACATCTTTTTTTCTCTGAGATGTTGGGGAATGTCCAGATGAAATCAGTCTAAAATGAGTTTGAAGTGAGAACAGCCAGAAGCACTGAAAAGTATACAGTATCAATCCCGGCTTGATTTCAATCAATTAAATTAAGTATCGAGCCAGCCAGGAGTCGAACCTAGAATCTTCTGATCCGTAGTCAGACACGTTATCCATTGCGCCACTGGCCCCACGTCTAAGCTGAAGTCAGGTCACAGCTAGACCAGTGTACACAGTCATTGCGTCTGTCAACAACAAGGTTCCTTGGTTTTCTGTTTCAGATGCATATCTTAATTTGATCCTCCTGTTGTTGCATGAATTTTACTGCAGAGCAAGAAATGCAAACTTGAAGTGTATTCAATGTTTAAAAAGTCTTGTAAATTATGAATCTACAAAACATGTCACATTTGCTGTTGCTGAGGGAATATTGTTGTGTTGTGTGATTCTGCTGCCAGTTAAAATGTGGTATCTGTTCTTACACAAGTGCATCCCAAATGACAAGATGTTCTTTCCCATACTGGGAGTTCAACCCGGGCGAAAACCAGGAATCCTAAACGCCAGACCATATGGGAAGACAGTTACTTAAAAAAAACATCACAGACAAATCCATAAACGTTGAAATTATGCTTGTTGTATTACAAGCTCCATCTTTTTTCTCAGAGATGTTGGAGAAAAGTCCCATATAAAATCAGTCTAAAATGTGTTTGAATCGAGAACTGCCAGACACAATGAAAAGTATACAGTATTTTTCCCAGCTTGATTTTGGTCAAATAAATCTAGTTTTGAGCCAAACAGGAGTCAAATATTCAATCTTCTGACCTGTTATCAGACACGTTATCCATTGCGCCACTGGCCGCACAGCCAAGCTGAAGTCAGGACACACCTAGGCCAGTGTACACAGTCATAGCTTCTGTCACCGACAAGGTTCCTTGGGATTTCTGTTACAGATGCAAATCTTAATTTGATCCTCCTGTTGTTGCATGAATTTTACTGCAGAGCAAGAAATGTAGCCATGAAGTGTATTCAACGTTTAAAATGCCTTGTATAATTTGAATCTACATAACATGTCACATTTCCTGTTGCTGAGGGAATATTGTTGTGTTGTGTGAAACTGCTGCCAGTTAAAATGCAGTATCTGTTGTTACACAAGTGCATCCCAAACGACAAGATATTCTTTCCCATACCGGGAGTTGAACCCGGGCCACCTGGGTGAAAACCAGGAATCCTAACCGCTAGACCATATGGGAAGACACATACTTAAAATACACATCACAGACAAATCTTTAAATGTTGACATTATGCCTGTTGGATTAAAAGCTACATCTTTTTTTCTCTGAGATGTTGGGGAATGTCCAGATGAAATCAGTCTAAAATGAGTTTGAAGTGAGAACAGCCAGAAGCACTGAAAAGTATACAGTATCAATCCCGGCTTGATTTCAATCAATTAAATAAGTATCGAGCCAGCCAGGAGTCGAACCTAGAATCTTCTGATCCGTAGTCAGACACGTTATCCATTGCGCCACTGGCCCCACGTCTAAGCTGAAGTCAGGTCACAGCTAGACCAGTGTACACAGTCATTGCGTCTGTCAACAACAAGGTTCCTTGGTTTTCTGTTTCAGATGCATATCTTAATTTGATCCTCCTGTTGTTGCATGAATTTTACTGCAGAGCAAGAAATGCAAACTTGAAGTGTATTCAATGTTTAAAAAGTCTTGTAAATTATGAATCTACAAAACATGTCACATTTGCTGTTGCTGAGGGAATATTGTTGTGTTGTGTGATTCTGCTGCCAGTTAAAATGTGGTATCTGTTCTTACACAAGTGCATCCCAAATGACAAGATGTTCTTTCCCATACTGGGAGTTCAACCCGGGCGAAAACCAGGAATCCTAAACGCCAGACCATATGGGAAGACAGTTACTTAAAAAAAACATCACAGACAAATCCATAAACGTTGAAATTATGCTTGTTGTAATTACAAGCTCCATCTTTTTTCTCAGAGATGTTGGAGAAAAGTCCCATATAAAATCAGTCTAAAATGTGTTTGAATCGAGAACTGCCAGACACAATGAAAAGTATACAGTATTTTTCCCAGCTTGATTTTGGTCAAATAAATATAGTTTTGAGCCAAACAGGAGTCAAATATTCAATCTTCTGACCTGTTATCAGACACGTTATCCATTGCGCCACTGGCCGCACAGCCAAGCTGAAGTCAGGACACACCTAGGCCAGTGTACACAGTCATAGCTTCTGTCACCGACAAGGTTCCTTGGGATTTCTGTTACAGATGCAAATCTTAATTTGATCCTCCTGTTGTTGCATGAATTTTACTGCAGAGCAAGAAATGCAGCCATGAAGTGTATTCAACGTTTAAAATGCCTTGTATAATTTGAATCTACATAACATGTCACATTTCCTGTTGCTGAGGGAATATTGTTGTGTTGTGTGAAACTGCTGCCAGTTAAAATGCAGTATCTGTTGTTACACAAGTGCATCCCAAACGACAAGATATTCTTTCCCATACCGGGAGTTGAACCCGGGCCACCTGGGTGAAAACCAGGAATCCTAACCGCTAGACCATATGGGAAGACACATACTTAAAATACACATCACAGACAAATCTTTAAATGTTGACATTATGCCTGTTGGATTAAAAGCTACATCTTTTTTTCTCTGAGATGTTGGGGAATGTCCAGATGAAATCAGTCTAAAATGAGTTTGAAGTGAGAACAGCCAGAAGCACTGAAAAGTATTAAGTATCAATCCCGGCTTGATTTCAATCAATTAAATTAAGTATCGAGCCAGCCAGGAGTCGAACCTAGAATCTTCTGATCCGTAGTCAGACACGTTATCCATTGCGCCACTGGCCCCACGTCTAAGCTGAAGTCAGGTCACAGCTAGACCAGTGTACACAGTCATTGCGTCTGTCAACAACAAGGTTCCTTGGTTTTCTGTTTCAGATGCATATCTTAATTTGATCCTCCTGTTGTTGCATGAATTTTACTGCAGAGCAAGAAATGCAAACTTGAAGTGTATTCAATGTTTAAAAAGTCTTGTAAATTATGAATCTACAAAACATGTCACATTTGCTGTTGCTGTGGGAATATTGTTGTGTTGTGTGATTCTGCTGCCAGTTAAAATGTGGTATCTGTTCTTACACAAGTGCATCCCAAATGACAAGATGTTCTTTCCCATACTGGGAGTTCAACCCGGGCGAAAACCAGGAATCCTAAACGCCAGACCATATGGGAAGACAGTTACTTAAAAAAAACATCACAGACAAATCCATAAACGTTGAAATTATGCTTGTTGTAATTACAAGCTCCATCTTTTTTCTCAGAGATGTTGGAGAAAAGTCCCATATAAAATCAGTCTAAAATGTGTTTGAATCGAGAACTGCCAGACACAATGAAAAGTATACAGTATTTTTCCCAGCTTGATTTTGGTCAAATAAATATAGTTTTGAGCCAAACAGGAGTCAAATATTCAATCTTCTGACCTGTTATCAGACACGTTATCCATTGCGCCACTGGCCGCACAGCCAAGCTGAAGTCAGGACACACCTAGGCCAGTGTACACAGTCATAGCTTCTGTCACCGACAAGGTTCCTTGGGATTTCTGTTACAGATGCAAATCTTAATTTGATCCTCCTGTTGTTGCATGAATTTTACTGCAGAGCAAGAAATGCAGCCATGAAGTGTATTCAACGTTTAAAATGCCTTGTATAATTTGAATCTACATAACATGTCACATTTCCTGTTGCTGAGGGAATATTGTTGTGTTGTGTGAAACTGCTGCCAGTTAAAAAGCAGTATCTGTTGTTACACAAGTGCATCCCAAACGACAAGATATTCTTTCCCATACCGGGAGTTGAACCCGGGCCACCTGGGTGAAAACCAGGAATCCTAACCGCTAGACCATATGGGAAGACACATACTTAAAATACACATCACAGACAAATCTTTAAATGTTGACATTATGCCTGTTGGATTAAAAGCTACATCTTTTTTTCTCTGAGATGTTGGGGAATGTCCAGATGAAATCAGTCTAAAATGAGTTTGAAGTGAGAACAGCCAGAAGCACTGAAAAGTATTAAGTATCAATCCCGGCTTGATTTCAATCAATTAAATTAAGTATCGAGCCAGCCAGGAGTCGAACCTAGAATCTTCTGATCCGTAGTCAGACACGTTATCCATTGCGCCACTGGCCCCACGTCTAAGCTGAAGTCAGGTCACAGCTAGACCAGTGTACACAGTCATTGCGTCTGTCAACAACAAGGTTCCTTGGTTTTCTGTTTCAGATGCATATCTTAATTTGATCCTCCTGTTGTTGCATGAATTTTACTGCAGAGCAAGAAATGCAAACTTGAAGTGTATTCAATGTTTAAAAAGTCTTGTAAATTATGAATCTACAAAACATGTCACATTTGCTGTTGCTGTGGGAATATTGTTGTGTTGTGTGATTCTGCTGCCAGTTAAAATGTGGTATCTGTTCTTACACAAGTGCATCCCAAATGACAAGATGTTCTTTCCCATACTGGGAGTTCAACCCGGGCGAAAACCAGGAATCCTAAACGCCAGACCATATGGGAAGACAGTTACTTAAAAAAAACATCACAGACAAATCCATAAACGTTGAAATTATGCTTGTTGTAATTACAAGCTCCATCTTTTTTCTCAGAGATGTTGGAGAAAAGTCCCATATAAAATCAGTCTAAAATGTGTTTGAATCGAGAACTGCCAGACACAATGAAAAGTATACAGTATTTTTCCCAGCTTGATTTTGGTCAAATAAATATAGTTTTGAGCCAAACAGGAGTCAAATATTCAATCTTCTGACCTGTTATCAGACACGTTATCCATTGCGCCACTGGCCGCACAGCCAAGCTGAAGTCAGGACACACCTAGGCCAGTGTACACAGTCATAGCTTCTGTCACCGACAAGGTTCCTTGGGATTTCTGTTACAGATGCAAATCTTAATTTGATCCTCCTGTTGTTGCATGAATTTTACTGCAGAGCAAGAAATGCAGCCATGAAGTGTATTCAACGTTTAAAAAGCCTTGTATAATTTGAATCTACATAACATGTCACATTTCCTGTTGCTGAGGGAATATTGTTGTGTTGTGTGAAACTGCTGCCAGTTAAAAAGCAGTATCTGTTGTTACACAAGTGCATCCCAAACGACAAGATATTCTTTCCCATACCGGGAGTTGAACCCGGGCCACCTGGGTGAAAACCAGGAATCCTAACCGCTAGACCATATGGGAAGACACATACTTAAAATACACATCACAGACAAATCTTTAAATGTTGACATTATGCCTGTTGGATTAAAAGCTACATCTTTTTTTCTCTGAGATGTTGGGGAATGTCCAGATGAAATCAGTCTAAAATGAGTTTGAAGTGAGAACAGCCAGAAGCACTGAAAAGTATTAAGTATCAATCCCGGCTTGATTTCAATCAATTAATTAAGTATCGAGCCAGCCAGGAGTCGAACCTAGAATCTTCTGATCCGTAGTCAGACACGTTATCCATTGCGCCACTGGCCCCACGTCTAAGCTGAAGTCAGGTCACAGCTAGACCAGTGTACACAGTCATTGCGTCTGTCAACAACAAGGTTCCTTGGTTTTCTGTTTCAGATGCATATCTTAATTTGATCCTCCTGTTGTTGCATGAATTTTACTGCAGAGCAAGAAATGCAAACTTGAAGTGTATTCAATGTTTAAAAAGTCTTGTAAATTATGAATCTACAAAACATGTCACATTTGCTGTTGCTGTGGGAATATTGTTGTGTTGTGTGATTCTGCTGCCAGTTAAAATGTGGTATCTGTTCTTACACAAGTGCATCCCAAATGACAAGATGTTCTTTCCCATACTGGGAGTTCAACCCGGGCGAAAACCAGGAATCCTAAACGCCAGACCATATGGGAAGACAGTTACTTAAAAAAAACATCACAGACAAATCCATAAACGTTGAAATTATGCTTGTTGTAATTACAAGCTCCATCTTTTTTCTCAGAGATGTTGGAGAAAAGTCCCATATAAAATCAGTCTAAAATGTGTTTGAATCGAGAACTGCCAGACACAATGAAAAGTATACAGTATTTTTCCCAGCTTGATTTTGGTCAAATAAATATAGTTTTGAGCCAAACAGGAGTCAAATATTCAATCTTCTGACCTGTTATCAGACACGTTATCCATTGCGCCACTGGCCGCACAGCCAAGCTGAAGTCAGGACACACCTAGGCCAGTGTACACAGTCATAGCTTCTGTCACCGACAAGGTTCCTTGGGATTTCTGTTACAGATGCAAATCTTAATTTGATCCTCCTGTTGTTGCATGAATTTTACTGCAGAGCAAGAAATGCAGCCATGAAGTGTATTCAACGTTTAAAAAGCCTTGTATAATTTGAATCTACATAACATGTCACATTTCCTGTTGCTGAGGGAATATTGTTGTGTTGTGTGAAACTGCTGCCAGTTAAAATGCAGTATCTGTTGTTACACAAGTGCATCCCAAACGACAAGATATTCTTTCCCATACCGGGAGTTGAACCCGGGCCACCTGGGTGAAAACCAGGAATCCTAACCGCTAGACCATATGGGAAGACACATACTTAAAATACACATCACAGACAAATCTTTAAATGTTGACATTATGCCTGTTGGATTAAAAGCTACATCTTTTTTTCTCTGAGATGTTGGGGAATGTCCAGATGAAATCAGTCTAAAATGAGTTTGAAGTGAGAACAGCCAGAAGCACTGAAAAGTATTAAGTATCAATCCCGGCTTGATTTCAATCAATTAAATTAAGTATCGAGCCAGCCAGGAGTCGAACCTAGAATCTTCTGATCCGTAGTCAGACACGTTATCCATTGCGCCACTGGCCCCACGTCTAAGCTGAAGTCAGGTCACAGCTAGACCAGTGTACACAGTCATTGCGTCTGTCAACAACAAGGTTCCTTGGTTTTCTGTTTCAGATGCATATCTTAATTTGATCCTCCTGTTGTTGCATGAATTTTACTGCAGAGCAAGAAATGCAAACTTGAAGTGTATTCAATGTTTAAAAAGTCTTGTAAATTATGAATCTACAAAACATGTCACATTTGCTGTTGCTGAGGGAATATTGTTGTGTTGTGTGATTCTGCTGCCAGTTAAAATGTGGTATCTGTTCTTACACAAGTGCATCCCAAATGACAAGATGTTCTTTCCCATACTGGGAGTTCAACCCGGGCGAAAACCAGGAATCCTAAACGCCAGACCATATGGGAAGACAGTTACTTAAAAAAAACATCACAGACAAATCCATAAACGTTGAAATTATGCTTGTTGTAATTACAAGCTCCATCTTTTTTCTCAGAGATGTTGGAGAAAAGTCCCATATAAAATCAGTCTAAAATGTGTTTGAATCGAGAACTGCCAGACACAATGAAAAGTATACAGTATTTTTCCCAGCTTGATTTTGGTCAAATAAATATAGTTTTGAGCCAAACAGGAGTCAAATATTCAATCTTCTGACCTGTTATCAGACACGTTATCCATTGCGCCACTGGCCGCACAGCCAAGCTGAAGTCAGGACACACCTAGGCCAGTGTACACAGTCATAGCTTCTGTCACCGACAAGGTTCCTTGGGATTTCTGTTACAGATGCAAATCTTAATTTGATCCTCCTGTTGTTGCATGAATTTTACTGCAGAGCAAGAAATGCAGCCATGAAGTGTATTCAACGTTTAAAAAGCCTTGTATAATTTGAATCTACATAACATGTCACATTTCCTGTTGCTGAGGGAATATTGTTGTGTTGTGTGAAACTGCTGCCAGTTAAAAAGCAGTATCTGTTGTTACACAAGTGCATCCCAAACGACAAGATATTCTTTCCCATACCGGGAGTTGAACCCGGGCCACCTGGGTGAAAACCAGGAATCCTAACCGCTAGACCATATGGGAAGACACATACTTAAAATACACATCACAGACAAATCTTTAAATGTTGACATTATGCCTGTTGGATTAAAAGCTACATCTTTTTTTCTCTGAGATGTTGGGGAATGTCCAGATGAAATCAGTCTAAAATGAGTTTGAAGTGAGAACAGCCAGAAGCACTGAAAAGTATTAAGTATCAATCCCGGCTTGATTTCAATCAATTAAATTAAGTATCGAGCCAGCCAGGAGTCGAACCTAGAATCTTCTGATCCGTAGTCAGACACGTTATCCATTGCGCCACTGGCCCCACGTCTAAGCTGAAGTCAGGTCACAGCTAGACCAGTGTACACAGTCATTGCGTCTGTCAACAACAAGGTTCCTTGGTTTTCTGTTTCAGATGCATATCTTAATTTGATCCTCCTGTTGTTGCATGAATTTTACTGCAGAGCAAGAAATGCAAACTTGAAGTGTATTCAATGTTTAAAAAGTCTTGTAAATTATGAATCTACAAAACATGTCACATTTGCTGTTGCTGTGGGAATATTGTTGTGTTGTGTGATTCTGCTGCCAGTTAAAATGTGGTATCTGTTCTTACACAAGTGCATCCCAAATGACAAGATGTTCTTTCCCATACTGGGAGTTCAACCCGGGCGAAAACCAGGAATCCTAAACGCCAGACCATATGGGAAGACAGTTACTTAAAAAAAACATCACAGACAAATCCATAAACGTTGAAATTATGCTTGTTGTAATTACAAGCTCCATCTTTTTTCTCAGAGATGTTGGAGAAAAGTCCCATATAAAATCAGTCTAAAATGTGTTTGAATCGAGAACTGCCAGACACAATGAAAAGTATACAGTATTTTTCCCAGCTTGATTTTGGTCAAATAAATATAGTTTTGAGCCAAACAGGAGTCAAATATTCAATCTTCTGACCTGTTATCAGACACGTTATCCATTGCGCCACTGGCCGCACAGCCAAGCTGAAGTCAGGACACACCTAGGCCAGTGTACACAGTCATAGCTTCTGTCACCGACAAGGTTCCTTGGGATTTCTGTTACAGATGCAAATCTTAATTTGATCCTCCTGTTGTTGCATGAATTTTACTGCAGAGCAAGAAATGCAGCCATGAAGTGTATTCAACGTTTAAAATGCCTTGTATAATTTGAATCTACATAACATGTCACATTTCCTGTTGCTGAGGGAATATTGTTGTGTTGTGTGAAACTGCTGCCAGTTAAAATGCAGTATCTGTTGTTACACAAGTGCATCCCAAACGACAAGATATTCTTTCCCATACCGGGAGTTGAACCCGGGCCACCTGGGTGAAAACCAGGAATCCTAACCGCTAGACCATATGGGAAGACACATACTTAAAATACACATCACAGACAAATCTTTAAATGTTGACATTATGCCTGTTGGATTAAAAGCTACATCTTTTTTTCTCTGAGATGTTGGGGAATGTCCAGATGAAATCAGTCTAAAATGAGTTTGAAGTGAGAACAGCCAGAAGCACTGAAAAGTATTAAGTATCAATCCCGGCTTGATTTCAATCAATTAAAGTATCGAGCCAGCCAGGAGTCGAACCTAGAATCTTCTGATCCGTAGTCAGACACGTTATCCATTGCGCCACTGGCCCCACGTCTAAGCTGAAGTCAGGTCACAGCTAGACCAGTGTACACAGTCATTGCGTCTGTCAACAACAAGGTTCCTTGGTTTTCTGTTTCAGATGCATATCTTAATTTGATCCTCCTGTTGTTGCATGAATTTTACTGCAGAGCAAGAAATGCAAACTTGAAGTGTATTCAATGTTTAAAAAGTCTTGTAAATTATGAATCTACAAAACATGTCACATTTGCTGTTGCTGAGGGAATATTGTTGTGTTGTGTGATTCTGCTGCCAGTTAAAATGTGGTATCTGTTCTTACACAAGTGCATCCCAAATGACAAGATGTTCTTTCCCATACTGGGAGTTCAACCCGGGCGAAAACCAGGAATCCTAAACGCCAGACCATATGGGAAGACAGTTACTTAAAAAAAACATCACAGACAAATCCATAAACGTTGAAATTATGCTTGTTGTAATTACAAGCTCCATCTTTTTTCTCAGAGATGTTGGAGAAAAGTCCCATATAAAATCAGTCTAAAATGTGTTTGAATCGAGAACTGCCAGACACAATGAAAAGTATACAGTATTTTTCCCAGCTTGATTTTGGTCAAATAAATCTAGTTTTGAGCCAAACAGGAGTCAAATATTCAATCTTCTGACCTGTTATCAGACACGTTATCCATTGCGCCACTGGCCGCACAGCCAAGCTGAAGTCAGGACACACCTAGGCCAGTGTACACAGTCATAGCTTCTGTCACCGACAAGGTTCCTTGGGATTTCTGTTACAGATGCAAATCTTAATTTGATCCTCCTGTTGTTGCATGAATTTTACTGCAGAGCAAGAAATGCAGCCATGAAGTGTATTCAACGTTTAAAAAGCCTTGTATAATTTGAATCTACATAACATGTCACATTTCCTGTTGCTGAGGGAATATTGTTGTGTTGTGTGAAACTGCTGCCAGTTAAAATGCAGTATCTGTTGTTACACAAGTGCATCCCAAACGACAAGATATTCTTTCCCATACCGGGAGTTGAACCCGGGCCACCTGGGTGAAAACCAGGAATCCTAACCGCTAGACCATATGGGAAGACACATACTTAAAATACACATCACAGACAAATCTTTAAATGTTGACATTATGCCTGTTGGATTAAAAGCTACATCTTTTTTTCTCTGAGATGTTGGGGAATGTCCAGATGAAATCAGTCTAAAATGAGTTTGAAGTGAGAACAGCCAGAAGCACTGAAAAGTATTACAGTATCAATCCCGGCTTGATTTCAATCAATTAAATATCGAGCCAGCCAGGAGTCGAACCTAGAATCTTCTGATCCGTAGTCAGACACGTTATCCATTGCGCCACTGGCCCCACGTCTAAGCTGAAGTCAGGTCACAGCTAGACCAGTGTACACAGTCATTGCGTCTGTCAACAACAAGGTTCCTTGGTTTTCTGTTTCAGATGCATATCTTAATTTGATCCTCCTGTTGTTGCATGAATTTTACTGCAGAGCAAGAAATGCAAACTTGAAGTGTATTCAATGTTTAAAAAGTCTTGTAAATTATGAATCTACAAAACATGTCACATTTGCTGTTGCTGAGGGAATATTGTTGTGTTGTGTGATTCTGCTGCCAGTTAAAATGTGGTATCTGTTCTTACACAAGTGCATCCCAAATGACAAGATGTTCTTTCCCATACTGGGAGTTCAACCCGGGCGAAAACCAGGAATCCTAAACGCCAGACCATATGGGAAGACAGTTACTTAAAAAAAACATCACAGACAAATCCATAAACGTTGAAATTATGCTTGTTGTAATTACAAGCTCCATCTTTTTTCTCAGAGATGTTGGAGAAAAGTCCCATATAAAATCAGTCTAAAATGTGTTTGAATCGAGAACTGCCAGACACAATGAAAAGTATACAGTATTTTTCCCAGCTTGATTTTGGTCAAATAAATCTAGTTTTGAGCCAAACAGGAGTCAAATATTCAATCTTCTGACCTGTTATCAGACACGTTATCCATTGCGCCACTGGCCGCACAGCCAAGCTGAAGTCAGGACACACCTAGGCCAGTGTACACAGTCATAGCTTCTGTCACCGACAAGGTTCCTTGGGATTTCTGTTACAGATGCAAATCTTAATTTGATCCTCCTGTTGTTGCATGAATTTTACTGCAGAGCAAGAAATGCAGCCATGAAGTGTATTCAACGTTTAAAATGCCTTGTATAATTTGAATCTACATAACATGTCACATTTCCTGTTGCTGAGGGAATATTGTTGTGTTGTGTGAAACTGCTGCCAGTTAAAAAGCAGTATCTGTTGTTACACAAGTGCATCCCAAACGACAAGATATTCTTTCCCATACCGGGAGTTGAACCCGGGCCACCTGGGTGAAAACCAGGAATCCTAACCGCTAGACCATATGGGAAGACACATACGTCAAATACACATCACAGACAAATCTTTAAATGTTGACATTATGCCTGTTGGATTAAAAGCTACATCTTTTTTTCTCTGAGATGTTGGGGAATGTCCAGATGAAATCAGTCTAAAATGAGTTTGAAGTGAGAACAGCCAGAAGCACTGAAAAGTATTAAGTATCAATCCTGGCTTGATTTCAATCAATTAAATTAAGTATCGAGCCAGCCAGGAGTCGAACCTAGAATCTTCTGATCCGTAGTCAGACACGTTATCCATTGCGCCACTGGCCCCACGTCTAAGCTGAAGTCAGGTCACAGCTAGACCAGTGTACACAGTCATTGCGTCTGTCAACAACAAGGTTCCTTGGTTTTCTGTTTCAGATGCATATCTTAATTTGATCCTCCTGTTGTTGCATGAATTTTACTGCAGAGCAAGAAATGCAAACTTGAAGTGTATTCAATGTTTAAAAAGTCTTGTAAATTATGAATCTACAAAACATGTCACATTTGCTGTTGCTGTGGGAATATTGTTGTGTTGTGTGATTCTGCTGCCAGTTAAAATGTGGTATCTGTTCTTACACAAGTGCATCCCAAATGACAAGATGTTCTTTCCCATACTGGGAGTTCAACCCGGGCGAAAACCAGGAATCCTAAACGCCAGACCATATGGGAAGACAGTTACTTAAAAAAAACATCACAGACAAATCCATAAACGTTGAAATTATGCTTGTTGTAATTACAAGCTCCATCTTTTTTCTCAGAGATGCTGGAGAAAAGTCCCATATAAAATCAGTCTAAAATGTGTTTGAATCGAGAACTGCCAGACACAATGAAAAGTATACAGTATTTTTCCCAGCTTGATTTTGGTCAAATAAATATAGTTTTGAGCCAAACAGGAGTCAAATATTCAATCTTCTGACCTGTTATCAGACACGTTATCCATTGCGCCACTGGCCGCACAGCCAAGCTGAAGTCAGGACACACCTAGGCCAGTGTACACAGTCATAGCTTCTGTCACCGACAAGGTTCCTTGGGATTTCTGTTACAGATGCAAATCTTAATTTGATCCTCCTGTTGTTGCATGAATTTTACTGCAGAGCAAGAAATGCAGCCATGAAGTGTATTCAACGTTTAAAATGCCTTGTATAATTTGAATCTACATAACATGTCACATTTCCTGTTGCTGAGGGAATATTGTTGTGTTGTGTGAAACTGCTGCCAGTTAAAAAGCAGTATCTGTTGTTACACAAGTGCATCCCAAACGACAAGATATTCTTTCCCATACCGGGAGTTGAACCCGGGCCACCTGGGTGAAAACCAGGAATCCTAACCGCTAGACCATATGGGAAGACACATACTTAAAATACACATCACAGACAAATCTTTAAATGTTGACATTATGCCTGTTGGATTAAAAGCTACATCTTTTTTTCTCTGAGATGTTGGGGAATGTCCAGATGAAATCAGTCTAAAATGAGTTTGAAGTGAGAACAGCCAGAAGCACTGAAAAGTATTAAGTATCAATCCCAGCTTGATTTCAATCAATTCAATTAAGTATCGAGCCAGCCAGGAGTCGAACCTAGAATCTTCTGATCCGTAGTCAGACACATTATCCATTGCGCCACTGGCCCCACGTCTAAGCTGAAGTCAGGTCACAGCTAGACCAGTGTACACAGTCATTGCGTCTGTCAACAACAAGGTTCCTTGGTTTTCTGTTTCAGATGCATATCTTAATTTGATCCTCCTGTTGTTGCATGAATTTTACTGCAGAGCAAGAAATGCAAACTTGAAGTGTATTCAATGTTTAAAAAGTCTTGTAAATTATGAATCTACAAAACATGTCACATTTGCTGTTGCTGTGGGAATATTGTTGTGTTGTGTGATTCTGCTGCCAGTTAAAATGTGGTATCTGTTCTTACACAAGTGCATCCCAAATGACAAGATGTTCTTTCCCATACTGGGAGTTCAACCCGGGCGAAAACCAGGAATCCTAAACGCCAGACCATATGGGAAGACAGTTACTTAAAAAAAACATCACAGACAAATCCATAAACGTTGAAATTATGCTTGTTGTATTACAAGCTCCATCTTTTTCTCAAAGATGTTGGAGAAAAGTCCCATATAAAATCAGTCTAAAATGTGTTTGAATCGAGAACTGCCAGACACAATGAAAAGTATACAGTATTTTTCCCAGCTTGATTTTGGTCAAATAAATATAGTTTTGAGCCAAACAGGAGTCAAATATTCAATCTTCTGACCTGTTATCAGACACGTTATCCATTGCGCCACTGGCCGCACAGCCAAGCTGAAGTCAGGACACACCTAGGCCAGTGTACACAGTCATAGCTTCTGTCACCGACAAGGTTCCTTGGGATTTCTGTTACAGATGCAAATCTTAATTTGATCCTCCTGTTGTTGCATGAATTTTACTGCAGAGCAAGAAATGCAGCCATGAAGTGTATTCAACGTTTAAAAAGCCTTGTATAATTTGAATCTACATAACATGTCACATTTCCTGTTGCTGAGGGAATATTGTTGTGTTGTGTGAAACTGCTGCCAGTTAAAAAGCAGTATCTGTTGTTACACAAGTGCATCCCAAACTACAAGATATTCTTTCCCATACCGGGAGTTGAACCCGGGCCACCTGGGTGAAAACCAGGAATCCTAACCGCTAGACCATATGGGAAGACACATACGTCAAATACACATCACAGACAAATCTTTAAATGTTGACATTATGCCTGTTGGATTAAAAGCTACATCTTTTTTTCTCTGAGATGTTGGGGAATGTCCAGATGAAATCAGTCCAAAATGAGTTTGAAGTGAGAACAGCCAGAAGCACACAGTATTAATCACGGCTTGATTTCAATTAAATTAAGTATCGAGCCAGCCAGGAACCGAACCTAGAATCTTCTGATACGTAGTCAGACACGTTATCCATTGCGCCACTGGCCCCACGTCTAAGCCGAAGTCAGGTCACAGCTAGACCAGTGTACACAGTCATTGCGTCTGTCAACAACAAGGTTCCTTGGTTTTCTGTTTCAGATGCATATCTTAATTTGATCCTCCTGTTGTTGCATGAATTTTACTGCAGAGCAAGAAATGCAAACTTGAAGTGTATTCAATGTTTAAAAAGTCTTGTAAATTATGAATCTACAAAACATGTCACATTTGCTGTTGCTGAGGGAATATTGTTGTGTTGTGTGATTCTGCTGCCAGTTAAAATGTGGTATCTGTTCTTACACAAGTGCATCCCAAATGACAAGATGTTCTTTCCCATACTGGGAGTTCAACCCGGGCGAAAACCAGGAATCCTAAACGCCAGACCATATGGGAAGACAGTTACTTAAAAAAAACATCACAGACAAATCCATAAACGTTGAAATGATGCTTGTTGTAATTACAAGCTCCATCTTTTTTCTCAGAGATGTTGGAGAAAAGTCCCATATGAAATCAGTCTAAAATATGTTTGAATCGAGAACTGCCAGACACAATGAAAAGTATACAGTATTTTTCCCAGCTTGATTTTGGTCAAATAAATATAGTTTTGAGCAAACAGTAGTCAAATATTCAATCTTCTGACCTGTTATCAGACACGTTATCCATTGCGCCACTGGCCGCACAGCCAAGCTCAAGTCAGGACACACCTAGGCCAGTGTACACAGTCATAGCTTCTGTCACCGACAAGGTTCCTTGGGATTTCTGTTACAGATGCAAATCTTAATTTGATCCTCCTGTTGTTGCATGAATTTTACTGCAGAGCAAGAAATGCAAACTTGAAGTGTATTCAATGTTTAAAAAGTCTTGTAAATTATGAATCTACAAAACATGTCACATTTGCTGTTGCTGAGGGAATATTGTTGTGTTGTGTGAAACTGCTGCCAGTTAAAATGCAGTATCTGTTGTTACACAAGTTCATCCCAAACGACAATATATTCTTTCCCATACCGGGAGTTGAACCCAGGCCACCTGGGTGAAAACCAGGAATCCTAACCGCTAGACCATATGGGAAGACACATACTTAAAATACACATCACAGACAAATTTTTAAATGTTGACATTATGCCTGTTGGATTAAAAGCTACATCTTTTTTTCTCTGAGATGTTGGGGAATGTCCAGATGAAATCAGTCCAAAATGAGTTTGAAGTGAGAACAGCCAGAAGCACTGAAAAGAATACAGTATCAATCCCGGCTTGATTTCAATCAATTAAATATCGAGCCAGCCAGGACTCGAACCTAGAATCTT
This sequence comes from Oncorhynchus clarkii lewisi, assembly GCF_045791955.1. Classification (NCBI taxonomy): domain Eukaryota; kingdom Metazoa; phylum Chordata; class Actinopteri; order Salmoniformes; family Salmonidae; genus Oncorhynchus; species Oncorhynchus clarkii. Next base: position 69,416 of record NW_027258248.1, on the reverse strand, counting down.
CTGATCTGTAGTCAGACACGTTATCCATTGCACCACTGGCCCCACATCTAAGCTGAAGTCAGGTCACAGCTAGACCAGTGTACACAGTCATTGTGTCTGTCAACAACAAGGTTCCTTGGTTTTCTGTTTCAGATGCATATCTTAATTTGATCCTCCTGTTGTTGCATGAATTTTACTGCAGAGCAAGAAATGCAAACTTGAAGTGTATTCAATGTTTAAAAAGTCTTGTAAATTATGAATCTACAAAACATGTCACATTTGCTGTTGCTGAGGGAATATTGTTGTGTTGTGTGATTCTGCTGCCAGTTAAAATGTGGTATCTGTTCTTACACAAGTGCATCCCAAATGACAAGATGTTCTTTCCCATACTGGGAGTTCAACCCGGGCGAAAACCAGGAATCCTAAAAGCCAGACCATATGGGAAGACAGTTACTTTAAAAAAACATCACAGACAAATCCATAAACGTTGAAATGATGCTTGTTGTAATTACAAGCTCCATCTTTTTCTCAGAGATGTTGGAGAAAAGTCCCATATAAAATCAGTCTAAAATGTGTTTGAATCGAGAACTGCCAGACACAATGAAAAGTATACAGTATTTTTCCCAGCTTGATTTTGGTCAAGTAAATCTAGTTTTGAGCCAAACAAGAGTCAAATATTCAATCTTCTGACCTGTTATCAGACACGTTATCCATTGCGCCACTGTCCGCACAGCCAAGCTGAAGTCAGGACACACCTAGGCCAGTGTACACAGTCATAGCTTCTGTCACAGACAAGGTTCCTTGGGATTTCTGTTACAGATGCAAATCTTAATTTGATCCTCCTGTTGTTGCATGAATTTTACTGCAGAGCAAGAAATGCAGCCATGAAGTGTATTCAACGTTTAAAAAGCCTTGTATAATTTGAATCTACATAACATGTCACATTTCCTGTTGCTGAGGGAATATTGTTGTGTTGTGTGCAATTGCTGACAGTTAAAATGCAGTATCTGTTGTTACACAAGTGCATCCCAAAAGACAAGATATTCTTTCCCATACCGAGAGTTGAACCCGGGCCACCTGGGTGAAAACCAGGAATCCTAACCGCTAGACCATATGGGAAGACACATACTTAAGAATACAGTATCAATCCCGGCTTGATTTCAATCAATTAAATATCGAGCCAGCCAGGAGTCAATCCTAGAATCTTCTGATCCGTAGTCAGACACGTTATCCATTGCGCCACTGGCCCCACATCTAAGCTGAAGTCAGGTCACAGCTAGACCAGTGTACACAGTCATTGTGTCTGTCAACAACAAGGTTCCTTGGTTTTCTGTTTCAGATGCATATCTTAATTTGATCCTCCTGTTGTTGCATGAATTTTACTGCAGAGCAAGAAATGCAAACTTGAAGTGTATTCAATGTTTAAAAAGTCTTGTAAATTATGAATCTACAAAACATGTCACATTTGCTGTTGCTGAGGGAATATTGTTGTGTTGTGTGATTCTGCTGCCAGTTAAAATGTGGTATCTGTTCTTACACAAGTGCATCCCAAATGACAAGATGTTCTTTCCCATACTGGGAGTTCAACCCGGGCGAAAACCAGGAATCCTAAAAGCCAGACCATATGGGAAGACAGTTACTTTAAAAAAACATCACAGACAAATCCATAAACGTTGAAATGATGCTTGTTGTAATTACAAGCTCCATCTTTTTCTCAGAGATGTTGGAGAAAAGTCCCATATAAAATCAGTCTAAAATGTGTTTGAATCGAGAACTGCCAGACACAATGAAAAGTATACAGTATTTTTCCCAGCTTGATTTTGGTCAAATAAATATAGTTTTGAGCCAAACAGTAGTCAAATATTCAATCTTCTGACCTGTTATCAGACACGTTATCCATTGCGCCACTGGCCGCACAGCCAAGCTCAAGTCAGGACACACCTAGGCCAGTGTACACAGTCATAGCTTCTGTCACCGACAAGGTTCCTTGGGATTTCTGTTACAGATGCAAATCTTAATTTGATCCTCCTGTTGTTGCATGAATTTTACTGCAGAGCAAGAAATGCAGCCATGAAGTGTATTCAACGTTTAAAAAGCCTTGTATAATTTGAATCTACATAACATGTCACATTTCCTGTTGCTGAGGGAATATTGTTGTGTTGTGTGAAACTGCTGCCAGTTAAAATGCAGTATCTGTTGTTACACAAGTGCATCCCAAACGACAAGATATTCTTTCCCATACCGGGAGTTGAACCCAGGCCACCTGGGTGAAAACCAGGAATCCTAACCGCTAGACCATATGGGAAGACACATACTTAAAACACACATCAGTCCAAAATGAGTCCAAAATGAGTCCAAAATGAGCTTGAAGTGAGAACAGCAAGAAGCACTGAAAAGAATACAGTATCAATCCCGGCTTGATTTCAATCAATTAAATTAAGTATCGAGCCAGCCAGGAGTCGAACCTAGAATCTTCTGATCCGTAGTCAGACACGTTATCCATTGCGCCACTGGCCCCACGTCTAAGCTGAAGTCAGGTCACAGCTAGACCAGTGTACACAGTCATTGCGTCTGTCAACAACAAGGTTCCTTGGTTTTCTGTTTCAGATGCATATCTTAATTTGATCCTCCTGTTGTTGCATGAATTTTACTGCAGAGCAAGAAATGCAAACTTGAAGTGTATTCAATGTTTAAAAAGTCTTGTAAATTATGAATCTACAAAACATGTCACATTTGCTGTTGCTGAGGGAATATTGTTGTGTTGTGTGATTCTGCTGCCAGTAAAAATGTGGTATCTGTTCTTACACAAGTGCTTCCCAAATGACAAGATGTTCTTTACCATACTGGGAGTTCAACCCGGGCGAAAACCAGGAATCCTAAACGCCAGACCATATGGGAAGACAGTTACTTTAAAAAAACATCACAGACAAATCCATAAACGTTGAAATTATGCTTGTTGTAATTACAATATCCATCTTTTTTCTCAGAGATGTTGGAGAAAAGTTCCATGTAAAATCAGTCTAAAATGTGTTTGAATCGAGAACTGCCAGACACAATGAAAAGTATACAGTATATTTCCCAGCTTGATTTTGGTCAAATAAATCTAGTTTTGAGCCAAACAGGAGTCAACTATTCAATCTTCTGACCTGTTATCAGACACGTTATCCATTGCGCCACTGGCCGCACAGCAAAGCTGAAGTCAGGACACACCTAGGCCAGTGTACACAGTCATAGCTTCTGTCACAGACAAGGTTCCTTGGAATTTCTGTTAAAAATGCAAATCTTAATTTGATCCTCCTGTTTTTGCATGAATTTTACTGCAGAGCAAGAAATGCAGCCATGAAGTGTATTCAACGTTTAAAATGCCTTGTATAATTTGAATCTACATAAAATGTCACATTTCCTGTTGCTGAGGGAATATTGTTGTGTTGTTCGAAACTGCTGCCAGTTAAAATGCAGTATCTGTCGTTACACAAGTGCATCCCAAACGACAAGATATTCTTTCCCATACCGGGAGTTGAACCCGGGCCACCTGGGTGAAAACCAGGAATCCTAACCGATAGACCATATAGGAAGACACATACTTAAAAAACACATCACAGACAAATCTTTAAATGTTGACATTATGCCTGTTGGATTAAAAGCTACATTTTGTTTTCTCTGAGATGTTGGGGAATGTCCAGATGAAATCAGTCTAAAATGAGTTTGAAGTGAGAACAGCCAGAAGCACTGAAAAGTATAGAGTATCAATCCCGGCTTGATTTCAATCAATTAAACTAAGTATCGAGCCAGCCAGGAGTCGAACCTAGAATCTTCTGAACCGTAGTCAGACACGTTAGCCATTGCGCCACTGGCCCCACGTCTAAGCTGAAGTCAGGTCTAAGCTAGACCAGTGTACACAGTCATTGCGTCTGTCAACAACAAGGTTCCTTGGTTTTCTGTTTCAGATGCATATCTTAATTTGATCCTCCTGTTGTTGCATGAATTTTACTGCAGAGCAAGAAATGTAAACTTGAAGTGTATTCAATGTTTAAAAAGTCTTGTAAATTATGAATCTACAAAACATGTCACATTCGCTGTTGCTGAAGGAATATTGTTGTGTTGTGTGATTCTGCTGCCAGTTAAAATGTGGTATCTGTTCTTACACAAGTGCATCCCAAATGACAAGATGTTCTTTCCCATACTGGGAGTTCAACCCGGGCGAAAACCAGGAATCCTAAAAGCCAGACCATATGGGAAGACAGTTACTTTAAAAAAACATCACAGACAAATCCATAAACGTTGAAATGATGCTTGTTGTAATTACAAGCTCCATCTTTTTTCTCAGAGATGTTGGAGAAAAGTCCCATATAAAATCAGTCTAAAATGTGTTTGAATCGAGAACTGCCAGACACAATGAAAAGTATACAGTATTTTTCCCAGCTTGATTTTGGTCAAATAAATATAGTTTTGAGCCAAACAGGAGTCAAATATTCAATCTTCTGACCTGTTATCAGACACGTTATCCATTGCGCCACTGGCCGCACAGCCAAGCTGAAGTCAGGACACACCTAGGCCAGTGTTCACAGTCATAGCTTCTGTCACCGACAAGGTTCCTTGGGATTTCTGTTACAGATGCAAATCTTAATTTGATCCTCCTGTTGTTGCATGAATTTTACTGCAGAGCAAGAAATGCAGCCATGAAGTGTATTCAACGTTTAAAAAGCCTTGTATAATTTGAATCTACATAACATGTCACATTTCCTGTTGCTGAGGGAATATTGTTGTGTTGTGTGAAACTGCTGCCAGTTAAAAAGCAGTATCTGTTGTTACACAAGTGCATCCCAAACGACAAGATATTCTTTCCCATACCGGGAGTTGAACCCGGGCCACCTGGGTGAAAACCAGGAATCCTAACCGCTAGACCATATGGGAAGACACATACTTAAAATACACATCACAGACAAATCTTTAAATGTTGACATTATGCCTGTTGGATTAAAAGCTACATCTTTTTTTCTCTGAGATGTTGGGGAATGTCCAGATGAAATCAGTCTAAAATGAGTTTGAAGTAAGAACAGCCAGAAGCACTGAAAAGTATTAAGTATCAATCCCGGCTTGATTTCAATCAATTAAATTAAGTATCGAGCCAGCCAGGAGTCGAACCTAGAATCTTCTGATCCGTAGTCAGACACGTTATCCATTGCGCCACTGGCCCCACGTCTAAGCTGAAGTCAGGTCACAGCTAGACCAGTGTACACAGTCATTGCGTCTGTCAACAACAAGGTTCCTTGGTTTTCTGTTTCAGATGCATATCTTAATTTGATCCTCCTGTTGTTGCATGAATTTTACTGCAGAGCAAGAAATGCAAACTTGAAGTGTATTCAATGTTTAAAAAGTCTTGTAAATTATGAATCTACAAAACATGTCACATTTGCTGTTCCTGTGGGAATATTGTTGTGTTGTGTGATTCTGCTGCCAGTTAAAATGTGGTATCTGTTCTTACACAAGTGCATCCCAAATGACAAGATGTTCTTTCCCATACTGGGAGTTCAACCCGGGCGAAAACCAGGAATCCTAAACGCCAGACCATATGGGAAGACAGTTACTTTAAAAAAACATCACAGACAAATCCATAAACGTTGAAATTATGCTTGTTGTAATTACAATATCCATCTTTTTTCTCAGAGATGTTGGAGAAAAGTTCCATGTAAAATCAGTCTAAAATGTGTTTGAATCGAGAACTGCCAGACACAATGAAAAGTATACAGTATTTTTCCCAGCTTGATTTTGGTCAAATAAATCTAGTTTTGAGCCAAACAGGAGTCAACTATTCAATCTTCTGACCTGTTATCAGACACGTTATCCATTGCGCCACTGGCCGCACAGCAAAGCTGAAGTCAGGACACACCTAGGCCAGTGTACACAGTCATAGCTTCTGTCACAGACAAGGTTCCTTGGGATTTCTGTTAAAAATGCAAATCTTAATTTGATCCTCCTGTTTTTGCATGAATTTTAATGCAGAGCAAGAAATGCAGCCATGAAGTGTATTCAACGTTTAAAATGCCTTGTATAATTTGAATCTACAAAACATGTCACATTTGCTGTTGCTGAGGGAATATTGTTGTGTTGTGTGATTCTGCTGCCAGTTAAAATGTGGTATCTGTTCTTACACAAGTGCATCCCAAACGACAAGATATTCTTTCCCATACCGGGAGTTGAACCAGGGCCACCTGGGTGAAAACAAGGAATCCTAACCGATAGACCATATAGGAAGACACATACTTAAAAAACACATCACAGACAAATCTTTAAATGTTGACATTATGCCTGTTGGATTAAAAGCTACATTTTGTTTTCTCTGAGATGTTGGGGAATGTCCAGATGAAATCAGTCTAAAATGAGTTTGAAGTGAGAACAGCCAGAAGCACTGAAAAGTATAGAGTATCAATCCCGGCTTGATTTCAATCAATTAAACTAAGTATCGAGCCAGCCAGGAGTCGAACTTAGAATCTTCTGAACCGTAGTCAGACACGTTAGCCATTGCGCCACTGGCCCCATGTCTAAGCTGAAGTCAGGTCTAAGCTAGACCAGTGTACACAGTCATTGCGTCTGTCAACAACAAGGTTCCTTGGTTTTCTGTTTCAGATGCATATCTTAATTTGATCCTCCTGTTGTTGCATGAATTTTACTGCAGAGCAAGAAATGCAAACTTGAAGTGTATTCAATGTTTAAAAAGTCTTGTAAATTATGAATCTACAAAACATGTCACATTCGCTGTTGCTGAAGGAATATTGTTGTGTTGTGTGATTCTGCTGCCAGTTAAAATGTGGTATCTGTTCTTACACAAGTGCATCCCAAATGACAAGATGTTCTTTCCCATACTGGGAGTTCAACCTGGGCGAAAACCAGGAATCCTAAAAGCCAGACCATATGGGAAGACAGTTACTTTAAAAAAACATCACAGACAAATCCATAAACGTTGAAATGATGCTTGTTGTAATTACAAGCTCCATCTTTTTTCTCAGAGATGTTGGAGAAAAGTCCCATATAAAATCAGTCTAAAATGTGTTTGAATCGAGAACTGCCAGACACAATGAAAAGTATACAGTATTTTTCCCAGCTTGATTTTGGTCAAATAAATATAGTTTTGAGCCAAACAGGAGTCAAATATTCAATCTTCTGACCTGTTATCAGACACGTTATCCATTGCGCCACTGGCCGCACAGCCAAGCTGAAGTCAGGACACACCTAGGCCAGTGTTCACAGTCATAGCTTCTGTCACCGACAAGGTTCCTTGGGATTTCTGTTACAGATGCAAATCTTAATTTGATCCTCCTGTTGTTGCATGAATTTTACTGCAGAGCAAGAAATGCAGCCATGAAGTGTATTCAACGTTTAAAAAGCCTTGTATAATTTGAATCTACATAACATGTCACATTTCCTGTTGCTGAGGGAGTATTGTTGTGTTGTGTGAAACTGCTACCAGTTAAAATGCAGCATTTGTTGTTACACAAGTGCATCCAGAACGACAAGATCTTCTTTCCCATACCGGGAGTTGAACCCGGGCCACCTGGGTGAAAACCAGGAATCCTAACCGATAGACCATATAGGAAGACAGATACTTAAAAAACACATCACAGACAAATCTTTAAATGTTGACATTATGCCTGTTGGATTAAAAGCTACATTTTGTTTTCTCTGAGATGTTGGGGAATGTCCAGATGAAATCAGTCTAAAATGAGTTTGAAGTGAGAACAGCCAGAAGCACTGAAAAGTATAGAGTATCAATCCCGGCTTGATTTCAATCAATTAAACTAAGTATCGAGCCAGCCAGGAGTCGAACCTAGAATCTTCTGAACCGTAGTCAGACATGTTAGCCATTGCGCCACTGGCCCCACGTCTAAGCTGAAGTCAGGTCTAAGCTAGACCAGTGTACACAGTCATTGTGTCTGTCAACAACAAGGTTCCTTGGTTTTCTGTTTCAGATGCATATCTTAATTTGATCCTCCTGTTGTTGCATGAATTTTACTGCAGAGCAAGAAATGCAAACTTGAAGTGTATTCAATGTTTAAAAAGTCTTGTAAATTATGAATCTACAAAACATGTAACATTCGCTGTTGCTGAAGGAATATTGTTGTGTTGTGTGATTCTGCTGCCAGTTAAAATGTGGTATCTGTTCTTACACAAGTGCATCCCAAATGACAAGATGTTCTTTCCCATACTGGGAGTTCAACCCGGGCGAAAACCAGGAATCCTAAAAGCCAGACCATATGGGAAGACAGTTACTTTAAAAAAACATCACAGACAAATCCATAAACGTTGAAATGATGCTTGTTGTAATTACAAGCTCCATCTTTTTTCTCAGAGATATTGGAGAAAAGTCCCATATAAAATCAGTCTAAAATGTGTTTGAATCGAGAACTGCCAGAAACAATGAAAAGTATACAGTATTTTTCCCAGCTTGATTTTGGTCAAATAAATATAGTTTTGAGCCAAACAGGAGTCAAATATTCAATCTTCTGACCTGTTATCAGACACGTTATCCATTGCGCCACTGGCCGCACAGCCAAGCTGAAGTCAGGACACACCTAGGCCAGTGTTCACAGTCATAGCTTCTGTCACCGACAAGGTTCCTTGGGATTTCTGTTACAGATGCAAATCTTAATTTGATCCTCCTGTTGTTGCATGAATTTTACTGCAGAGCAAGAAATGCAGCCATGAAGTGTATTCAACGTTTAAAAAGCCTTGTATAATTTGAATCTACATAACATGTCATATTTCCTGTTGCTGAGGAAATATTGTTGTGTTGTGTGAAACTGCTGCCAGTTAAAAAGCAGTATCTGTTGTTACACAAGTGCATCCCAAACAACAAGATATTCTTTCCCATACCGGGAGTTGAACCCGGGCCACCTGGGTGAAAACCAGGAATCCTAACCGCTAGACCATATGGGAAGACACATACTTAAAATACACATCACAGACAAATCTTTAAATGTTGACATTATGCCTGTTGGATTAAAAGCTACATCTTTTTTTCTCTGAGATGTTGGGGAATGTCCAGATGAAATCAGTCTAAAATGAGTTTGAAGTAAGAACAGCCAGAAGCACTGAAAAGTATTAAGTATCAATCCCGGCTTGATTTCAATCAATTAAATTAAGTATCGAGCCAGCCAGGAGTCGAACCTAGAATCTTCTGATCTGTAGTCAGACACATTATCCATTGCGCCACTGGCCCCACGTCTAAGCTGAAGTCAGGTCACAGCTAGACCAGTGTACACAGTCATTGCGTCTGTCAACAACAAGGTTCCTTGGTATTCTGTTTCAGATGCATATCTTAATTTGATACTCCTGTTGTTGCATGAATTTTACTGCAGAGCAAGAAATGCAAACTTGAAGTGTATTCAATGTTTAAAAAGTCTTGTAAATTATGAATCTACAAAACATGTCACATTTGCTGTTGCTGAGGGAATATTGTTGTGTTGTGTGAAACTGCTGCCAGTTAAAATGCAGTATCTGTTGTTACACAAGTGCATCCCAAATGACAAGATGTTCTTTCCCATACTGGGAGTTCAACCCGGGCGAAAACCAGGAATCCTAAAAGCCAGACCATATGGGAAGACAGTTACTTTAAAAAAACATCACAGACAAATCCATAAACGTTGAAATGATGCTTGTTGTAATTACAAGCTCCATCTTTTTTCTCAGCGATGTTGGAGAAAAGTCCCATATAAAATCAGTCTAAATTGTGTTTGAATCGAGAACTGCAAGACACAATCAAAAGTATACAGTATTTTTTCCAGCTTGATTTTGGTCAAATAAATCTAGTTTTGAGCCAAAAAGGAGTCAAGTATTCAATCTTCTGACCTGTTATCAGACACGTTATCCATTGCGCCACTGGCCGCACAGCCAAGCTGAAGTCAGGACACACCTAGGCCAGTGTACACAGTCATAGCTTCTGTCACCGACAAGGTTCCTTGGGATTTCTGTTACAGATGCAAATCTTAATTTGATCCTCCTGTTGTTGCATGAATTTTACTGCAGAGCAAGAAATGCAGCCATGAAGTGAATTCAACGTTTAAAATGCCTTGTATAATTTGAATCTACATAACATGTCACATTTCCTGTTGCTGAGGGAATATTGTTGTGTTGTGTGAAACTGCTGCCAGTTAAAAAGCAGTATCTGTTGTTACACAAGTGCATCCCAAACGACAAGATATTCTTTCCCATACCGGGAGTTGAACCCGGGCCACCTGGGTGAAAACCAGGAATCCTAACCGCTAGACCATATGGGAAGACACATACTTAAAATACACATCACAGACAAATCTTTAAATGTTGACATTATGCCTGTTGGATTAAAAGCTACATCTTTTTTTTCTCTGAGATGTTGGGGAATGTCCAGATGAAATCAGTCTAAAATGAGTTTGAAGTGAGAACAGCCAGAAGCACTGAAAAGTATTAAGAATCAATCCTGGCTTGATTTCAATCAATTCAATTAAGTATCGAGCCAGCCAGGAGTCGAACCTAGAATCTTCTGATCTGTAGTCAGACACATTATCCATTGCGCCACTGGCCCCACGTCTAAGCTGAAGTCAGGTCACAGCTAGACCAGTGTACACAGTCATTGCGTCTGTCAACAACAAGGTTCCTTGGTATTCTGTTTCAGATGCATATCTTAATTTGATACTCCTGTTGTTGCATGAATTTTACTGCAGAGCAAGAAATGCAAACTTGAAGTGTATTCAATGTTTAAAAAGTCTTGTAAATTATGAATCTACAAAACATGTCACATTTGCTGTTGCTGAGGGCATATTGTTGTGTTGTGTGATTCTGCTGCCAGTTAAAATGTGGTATCTGTTCTTACACAAGTGCATCCCAAATGACAAGATGTTCTTTCCCATACTGGGAGTTCAACCCGGGTGAAAACCAGGAATCCTAAACGCCAGACCATATGGGAAGACAGTTACTTTAAAAAAACATCACAGACAAATCCATAAACGTTGAAATGATGCTTGTTGTAATTACAAGCTCCATCTTTTTTCTCAGAGATGTTGGAGAAAAGTCCCATATAAAATCAGTCTAAATTGTGTTTGAATCGAGAACTGCAAGACACAATCAAAAGTATACAGTATTTTTTCCAGCTTGATTTTGGTCAAATAAATCTAGTTTTGAGCCAAAAAGGAGTCAAATATTCAATCTTCTGACCTGTTATCAGACACGTTATCCATTGCGCCACTGGCCGCACAGCCAAGCTGAAGTCAGGACACACCTAGGCCAGTGTACACAGTCATAGCTTCTGTCACCGACAAGGTTCCTTGGGATTTCTGTTACAGATGCAAATCTTAATTTGATCCTCCTGTTGTTGCATGAATTTTACTGCAGAGCAAGAAATGCAGCCATGAAGTGTATTCAACGTTCAAAAAGCCTTGTATAATTTGAATCTACATAACATGTCACATTTCCTGTTGCTGAGGGAATATTGTTGTGTTGTGTGAAACTGCTGCCAGTTAAAATGCAGTATCTGTTGTTACACAAGTGCATCCCAAACAATAAGATATTCTTTCCCATACCGGGAGTTGAACCCAGGACACCTGGGTGAAAACCAGGAATCCTAACCGCTAGACCATATGGAAAGACACATACTTAAAATACACATCACAGACAAATCTTTAAATGTCGACATTATGCCTGTTGGATTAAAAGCTACATCTTTTTTTCTCTGAGATGTTGGAGAATGTCCAGATGAAATCAGTCTAAAATGAGTTTGAAGTGAGAACAGCCAGAAGCACTGAAAAGTATACAGTATCAATCCCAGCTTGATTTCAATCAATTACATTAAGTTCGAGCCAGCCAGGAGTCGAACCTAGAATCTTCTGATCCGTAGTCAGACACGTTATCCATTGCGCCACTGGCCCCACATCTAGGCTGAAGTCAGGTCACAGCTAGACCAGTGTACACAGTCATTGCGTCTGTCAACAACAAGGTTCCTTGGTTTTCTGTTTCAGATGCATATCTTAATTTGATCCTCCTGTTGTTGCATGAATTTTACTGCAGAGCAAGAAATGCAAACTTGAAGTGTATTCAATGTTTAAAAAGTCTTGTAAATTATGAATCTACAAAACATGTCACATTTGCTGTTGCTGAGGGAATATTGTTGTGTTGTGTGATTCTGCTGCCAGTTAAAATGTGGTATCTGTTCTTACACAAGTGCATCCCAAATGACAAGATGTTCTTTCCCATACTGGGAGTTCAACCCGGGCGAAAACCAGGAATCCTAAACGCCAGACCATATGGGAAGACAGTTACTTAAAAAAAACATCACAGACAAATCCATAAACGTTGAAATTATGCTTGTTGTAATTACAAGCTCCATCTTTTTTCTCAGAGATGTTGGAGAAAAGTCCCATATAAAATCAGTCTAAAATGTGTTTGAATCGAGAACTGCCAGACACAATGAAAAGTATACAGTATTTTTCCCAGCTTGATTTTGGTCAAATAAATATAGTTTTGAGCCAAACAGTAGTCAAATATTCAATCTTCTGACCTGTTATCAGACACGTTATCCATTGCGCCACTGGCCGCACAGCCAAGCTCAAGTCAGGACACACCTAGGCCAGTGTACACAGTCATAGCTTCTGTCACCGACAAGGTTCCTTGGGATTTCTGTTACAGATGCAAATCTTAATTTGATCCTCCTGTTGTTGCATGAATTTTACTGCAGAGCAAGAAATGCAAACTTGAAGTGTATTCAATGTTTAAAAAGTCTTGTAAATTATGAATCTACAAAACATGTCACATTTGCTGTTGCTGAGGGAATATTGTTGTGTTGTGCGAAACTGCTGCCAGTTAAAATGCAGTATCTGTTGTTACACAAGTGCATCCCAAACTACAAGATATTCTTTCCCATACCGGGAGTTGAACCCGGGCCACCTGGGTGAAAACCAGGAATCCTAACCGCTAGACCATATGGGAAGACACATAATTAAAATACACATCACAGACAAATCTTTAAATGTTGACATTATGCCTGTTGGATTAAAAGCTACATCTTTTTTTCTCTGAGATGTTGGGGAATGTCCAGATGGAATCAGTCCAAAATGAGTTTGAAGTGAGAACAGCCAGAAGCACTGAAAAGAATACAGTATCAATCCCGGCTTGATTTCAATCAATTAAATTAAGTATCGAGCCAGCCAGGAGTCGAACCTAGAATCTTCTGATCCGTAGTCAGACACGTTATCCATTGCGCCACTGGCCCCACGTCTAAGCTGAAGTCAGGTCACAGCTAGACCAGTGTACACAGTCATTGCGTCTGTCAACAACAAGGTTCCTTGGTTTTCTGTTTCAGATGCATATCTTAATTTGATCCTCCTGTTGTTGCATGAATTTTACTGCAGAGCAAGAAATGCAAACTTGAAGTGTATTCAATGTTTAAAAATTCTTGTAAATTATGAATCTACAAAACATGTCACATTTGTTGTTGCTGAGGGAATATTGTTGTGTTGTGTGATTCTGCTGCCAGTTAAAATGTTGTATCTGTTCTTACACAAGTGCTTCCCAAATGACAAGATGTTCTTTCCATACTGGGAGTTCAACCCGGGCGAAAACCAGGAATCCTAAACGCCAGACCTTATGGGAAGACAGTTACTTTAAAAAAACAACACAGACAAATCCATAAACGTTGAAATTATGCTTGTTGTAATTACAAGATCCATTTTTTTTCTCAGAGATGTTGGAGAAAAGTCCCATGTAAAATCAGTCTAAAATGTGTTTGAATCGAGAACTGCCAGACACAATGAAAAGTATACAGTATTTTCCCCAGCTTGATTTTGGTCAAATAAATCTAGTTTTGAGCCAAACAGGAGTCAAATATTCAATCTTCTGACCTGTTATCAGACACGTTATCCATTGCGCCACTGGCCGCACAGCAAAGCTGAAGTCAGGACACACCTCGGCCAGTGTACACAGTCATAGCTTCTGTCACAGACAAGGTTCCTTGGGATTTCTGTTAAAAATGCAAATCTTAATTTGATCCTCCTGTTTTTGCATGAATTTTACTGCAGAGCAAGAAATGCAGCCATGAAGTGTATTCAACGTTTAAAATGCCTTGTATAATTTTAATCTACATAAAATGTCACATTTCCTGTTGCTGAGGGAATATTGTTGTGTTGTGCGAAACTGCTGCCAGTTAAAATGCAGTATCTGATGTTACACAAGTGCATCCCAAACTGCAAGATATTCTTTCCCATACCGGGAGTTGAACCCGGGCCACCTGGGTGAAAACCAGGAATCCTAACCGCTAGACCATATGGGAAGACACATACTTAAAATACACATCACAGACAAATCTTTAAATGTTGACATTATGCCTGTTGGATTAAAAGCTACATCTTTTTTTCTCTGAGATGTTGGGGAATGTCCAGATGGAATCAGTCCAAAATGAGTTTGAAGTGAGAACAGCCAGAAGCACTGAAAAGAATACAGTATCAATCCCGGCTTGATTTCAATCAATTAAATATCGAGCCAGCCAGGAGTCGAACCTAGAATCTTCTGATCTGTAGTCAGACACGTTATCCATTGCGCCACTGGCCCCACATCTAAGCTGAAGTCAGGTCACAGCTAGACCAGTGTACACAGTCATTGTGTCTGTCAACAACAAGGTTCCTTGGTTTTCTGTTTCAGATGCATATCTTAATTTGATCCTCCTGTTGTTGCATGAATTTTACTGCAGAGCAAGAAATGCAAACTTGAAGTGTATTCAATGTTTAAAAAGTCTTGTAAATTATGAATCTACAAAACATGTCACATTTGCTGTTGCTGAGGGAATATTGTTGTGTTGTGTGATTCTGCTGCCAGTTAAAATGTGGTATCTGTTCTTACACAAGTGCATCCCAAATGACAAGATGTTCTTTCCCATACTGGGAGTTCAACCCGGGCGAAAACCAGGAATCCTAAAAGCCAGACCATATGGGAAGACAGTTACTTTAAAAAAACATCACAGACAAATCCATAAACGTTGAAATTATGCTTGTTGTAATTACAAGCTCCATCTTTTTCTCAGAGATGTTGGAGAAAAGTCCCATATAAAATCAGTCTAAAATGTGTTTGAATCGAGAACTGCCAGACACAATGAAAAGTATACAGTATTTTTCCCAGCTTGATTTTGGTCAAGTAAATCTAGTTTTGAGCCAAACAGGAGTCAAATATTCAATCTTCTGACCTGTTATCAGACACGTTATCCATTGCGCCACTGTCCGCACAGCCAAGCTGAAGTCAGGACACACCTAGGCCAGTGTACACAGTCATAGCTTCTGTCACAGACAAGGTTCCTTGGGATTTCTGTTACAGATGCAAATCTTAATTTGATCCTCCTGTTGTTGCATGAATTTTACTGCAGAGCAAGAAATGCAGCCATGAAGTGTATTCAACGTTTAAAAAGCCTTGTATAATTTGAATCTACATAACATGTCACATTTCCTGTTGCTGAGGGAATATTGTTGTGTTGTGTGAAATTGCTGACAGTTAAAATGCAGTATCTGTTGTTACACAAGTGCATCCCAAAAGACAAGATATTCTTTTCCATACCGGGAGTTGAACCCGGGCCACCTGGGTGAAAACCAGGAATCCTAACCGCTAGACCATATGGGAAGACACATACTTAAGAATACAGTATCAATCCCGGCTTGATTTCAATCAATTAAATATCGAGCCAGCCAGGAGTCGAACCTAGAATATTCTAATCCGTAGTCAGACACGTTATCCATTGCGCCACTGGCCCCACATCTAAGCTGCAGTCAGGTCACAGCTAGACCAGTGTACACAGTCATTGTGTCTGTCAACAACAAGGTTCCTTGGTTTTCTGTTTCAGATGCATATCTTAATTTGATCCTCCTGTTGTTGCATGAATTTTACTGCAGAGCAAGAAATGCAAACTTGAAGTGTATTCAATGTTTAAAAAGTCTTGTAAATTATGAATCTACAAAACATGTCACATTTGCTGTTGCTGAGGGAATATTGTTGTGTTGTGTGATTCTGCTGCCAGTTAAAATGTGGTATCTGTTCTTACACAAGTGCATCCCAAATGACAAGATGTTCTTTCCCATACTGGGAGTTCAACCCGGGCGAAAACCAGGAATCCTAAAAGCCAGACCATATGGGAAGACAGTTACTTTAAAAAAACATCACAGACAAATCCATAAACGTTTAAATGATGCTTGTTGTAATTACAAGCTCCATCTTTTTCTCAGAGATGTTGGAGAAAAGTCCCATATAAAATCAGTCTAAAATGTGTTTGAATCGAGAACTGCCAGACACAATGAAAAGTATACAGTATTTTTCCCAGCTTGATTTTGGTCAAGTAAATCTAGTTTTGAGCCAAACAGGAGTCAAATATTCAATCTTCTGACCTGTTATCAGACACGTTATCCATTGCGCCACTGTCCGCACAGCCAAGCTGAAGTCAGGACACACCTAGGCCAGTGTACACAGTCATAGCTTCTGTCACAGACAAGGTTCCTTGGGATTTCTGTTACAGATGCAAATCTTAATTTGATCCTCCTGTTGTTGCATGAATTTTACTGCAGAGCAAGAAATGCAGCCATGAAGTGTATTCAACGTTTAAAAAGCCTTGTATAATTTGAATCTACATAACATGTCACATTTCCTGTTGCTGAGGGAATATTGTTGTGTTGTGTGAAACTGCTGCCAGTTAAAATGCAATATCTGTTGTTACACAAGTGCATCCCAAACGACAAGATATTCTTTCCCATACCGGGAGTTGAACCCAGGCCACCTGGGTGAAAACCAGGAATCCTAACCGCTAGACCATATGGGAAGACACATACTTAAAACACACATCACAGACTAATCTTTAAATGTTGATATTATGCCTGTTGGATTAAAAGCTACATCTTTTTTTTCTCTGAGATGTTGGGGAATGTCCAGATGAAATCAGTCTAAAATGAGTTTGAACTGAGAACAGCCAGAAGCACTGAAAAGTATACAGTATCAATCCCGGCTTGATTTCAATCAATTAAATTAAGTATCGAGCCAGCCAGGAGTCGAACCTAGAATCTTCTGATCTGTAGTCGGACACGTTATCCATTGGGCCACTGGCCCCACGTCTAAGCTGAAGTCAGGTCATAGCTAGACCAGTGTACACAGTCATTGCGTCTGTCAACATCAAGGTTCCTTGGTTTTCTGATTCAGATGCATATCTTAATTTGATCCTCCTGTTGTTGCATGAATTTTACTGCAGAGCAAGAAATGCAAACTTGAAGTGTATTCAATGTTTAAAAAGTCTTGTAAATTATGAATCTACAAAACATGTCACATTTGCTGTTGCTGAGGGAATATTGTTGTGTTGTGTGATTCTGCTGCCAGTTAAAATGTGGTATCTGTTCTTACACAAGTGCATCCCAAATGACAAGATGTTCTTTCCCATACTGGGAGTTCAACCCGGGCGAAAACCAGGAATCCTAAACGCCAGACCATATGGGAAGACAGTTACTTAAAAAAAACATCACAGACAAATCCATAAACGTTGAAATTATGCTTGTTGTAATTACAAGATCCATCTTTTTTCTCAGAGATGTTGGAGAAAAGTCCCACGTAAAATCAGTCTAAAATGTGTTTGAATCGAGAACTGCCAGACACAATGAAAAGTATACAGTATTTTTCCCAGCTTGATTTTGGTCAAATAAATCTAGTTTTGAGCCAAACAGTAGTCAAATATTCAATCTTCTGACCTGTTATCAGACACGTTATCCATTGCGCCACTGGCCGCACAGCCAAGCTGAAGTCAGGACACACCTAGGCCAGTGTACACAGTCATAGCTTCTGTCACAGACAAGGTTCCTTGGGATTTCTGTTAAAAATGCAAATCTTAATTTGATCCTCCTGTTTTTGCATGAATTTTACTGCAGAGCAAGAAATGCAGCCATGAAGTGTATTCAACGTTTAAAATGCCTTGTATAATTTTAATCTACATAAAATGTCACATTTCCTGTTGCTGAGGGAATATTGTTGTGTTGTGTGAAACTGCTGCCAGTTAAAATGCAGTATCTGTTGTTACACAAGTGCATCCCAAACAACAAGATATTCTTTCCCATACCGGGAGTTGAACCCGGGCCACCTGGGTGAAAACCAGGAATCCTAACCGCTAGACCATATGGGAAGACACATACTTAAAATACACATCACAGACAAATCTTTAAATGTTGACATTATGCCTGTTGGATTAAAAGCTACATCTTTTTTTCTCTGAGATGTTGGGGAATGTCCAGATGAAATCAGTCTAAAATGAGTATGAAGTGAGAACAGCCAGAAGCACTGAAAAGTATACAGTATCAATCCCAGCTTGATTTCAATCAATTATATTAAATTCGAGCCAGCCAGGAGTCGAACCTAGAATCTTCTGATCTGTAGTCAGACACGTTATCCATTGCGCCACTGGCCCCACGTCTAAGCTGAAGTCAGGTCACAGCTAGACCAGTGTACACAGTCATTGCGTCTGTCAACAACAAGGTTCCTTGGTTTTCTGTTTCAGATGCATATCTTAATTTGATCCTCCTGTTGTTGCATGAATTTTACTGCAGAGCAAGAAATGCAAACTTGAAGTGTATTCAATGTTTAAAAAGTCTTGTAAATTATGAATCTACAAAACATGTCACATTTGCTGTTGCTGAGGGAATATTGTTGTGTTGTGTGATTCTGCTGCCAGTTAAAATGTGGTATCTGTTCTTACACAAGTGCATCCCAAATGACAAGATGTTCTTTCCCATACTGGGAGTTCAACCCGGGTGAAAACCAGGAATCCTAACCGCTAGACCATATGGAAAGACACATACTTAAAATACACATCACAGACAAATCTTTAAATGTTGACATTATGCCTGTTGGATTAAAAGCTACATCTTTTTTTCTCTGAGATGTTGGGGAATGTCCAGATGAAATCAGTCTAAAATGAGTTTGAAGTGAGAACAGCCAGAAGCACTGAAAAGTATACAGTATCAATCCCAGCTTGATTTCAATCAATTATATTAAGTTCGAGCCAGCCAGGAGTCGAACCTAGAATCTTCTGATCCGTAGTCAGACACGTTATCCATTGCGCCACTGGCCCCACGTCTAAGCTGAAGTCAGGTCACAGCTAGACCAGTGTACACAGTCATTGCGTCTGTCAACAACAAGGTTCCTTGGTTTTCTGTTTCAGATGCATATCTAAATTTGATCCTCCTGTTGTTGCATGAATTTTACTGCAGAGCAAGAAATGCAAACTTGAAGTGTATTCAATGTTTAAAAAGTCTTGTAAATTATGAATCTACAAAACATGTCACATTTGCTGTTGCTGAGGGAATATTGTTGTGTTGTGCGAAACTGCTGCCAGTTAAAATGCAGTATCTGTTGTTACACAAGTGCATCCCAAACGACAAGATATTCATTCCCATACCGGGAGTTGAAACCTGGCCACCTGGGTGAAAACCAGGAATCCTAACCGCTAGACCATATGGGAAGACACATACTTAAAATACACATCACAGAAAAATCTTTAAATGTTGACATTATGCCTGTTGGATTAAAAGCTACATCTTTTTTTCTCTGAGATGTTGGGGAATGTCCATATGGAATCAGTCCAAAATGAGTTTGAAGTGAGAACAGCCAGAAGCACTGAAAAGAATACAGTATCAATCCCGGCTTGATTTCAATCAATTAAATTAAGTATCGAGCCAGCCAGGAGTCGAACCTAGAATCTTCTGATCCGTAGTCAGAAACGTTATCCATTGCGCCACTGGCCCCACGTCTAAGCTGAAGTCAGGTCACAGCTAGACCAGTGTACACAGTCATTGCGTCTGTCAACAACAAGGTTCCTTGGTTTTCTGTTTCAGATGCATATCTAAATTTGATCCTCCTGTTGTTGCATGAATTTTACTGCAGAGCAAGAAATGCAAACTTGAAGTGTATTCAATGTTTAAAAAGTCTTGTAAATTATGAATCTACAAAACATGTCACATTTGCTGTTGCTGAGGGAATATTGTTGTGTTGTGCGAAACTGCTGCCAGTTAAAATGCAGTATCTGTTCTTACACAAGTGCATCCCAAACGACAAGATATTCATTCCCATACCGGGAGTTGAAACCTGGCCACCTGGGTGAAAACCAGGAATCCTAACCGCTAGACCATATGGGAAGACACATACTTAAAATACACATCACAGACAAATCTTTAAATGTTGACATTATGCCTGTTGGATTAAAAGCTACATCTTTTTTTCTCTGAGATGTTGGGGAATGTCCAGATGGAATCAGTCCAAAATGAGTTTGAAGTGAGAACAGCCAAAAGCACTGAAAAGAATACAGTATCAATCCCGGCTTGATTTCAATCAATTAAATTAAGTATCGAGCCAGCCAGGAGTCGAACCTAGAATCTTCTGATCCGTAGTCAGACACGTTATCCATTGCGCCACTGGCCCCACGTCTAAGCTGAAGTCAGGTCACAGCTAGACCAGTGTACACAGTCATTGCGTCTGTCAACAACAAGGTTCCTTGGTTTTCTGTTTCAGATGCATATCTTAATTTGATCCTCCTGTTGTTGCATGAATTTTACTGCAGAGCAAGAAATGCAAACTTGAAGTGTATTCAATGTTTAAAAAGTCTTGTAAATTATGAATCTACAAAACATGTCACATTTGCTGTTGCTGAGGGAATATTGTTGTGTTGTGTGATTCTGCTGCCAGTTAAAATGTGGTATCTGTTCTTACACAAGTGCATCCCAAATGACAAGATGTTCTTTCCCATACTGGGAGTTCAACCCGGGTGAAAACCAGGAATCCTAACCGCTAGACCATATGGAAAGACACATACTTAAAATACACATCACAGACAAATCTTTAAATGTTGACATTATGCCTGTTGGATTAAAAGCTACATCTTTTTTTCTCTGAGATGTTGGGGAATGTCCAGATGAAATCAGTCTAAAATGAGTTTGAAGTGAGAACAGCCAGAAGCACTGAAAAGTATACAGTATCAATCCCAGCTTGATTTCAATCAATTATATTAAGTTCGAGCCAGCCAGGAGTCGAACCTAGAATCTTCTGATCCGTAGTCAGACACGTTATCCATTGCGCCACTGGCCCCACGTCTAAGCTGAAGTCAGGTCACAGCTAGACCAGTGTACACAGTCATTGCGTCTGTCAACAACAAGGTTCCTTGGTTTTCTGTTTCAGATGCATATCTAAATTTGATCCTCCTGTTGTTGCATGAATTTTACTGCAGAGCAAGAAATGCAGCCATGAAGTGTATTCAACGTTTAAAAAGCCTTGTATAATTTGAATCTACATAACATGTCACATTTCCTGTTGCTGAGGGAATATTGTTGTGTTGTGTGAAACTGCTGCCAGTTAAAATGCAGTATCTGTTGTTACACAAGTGCATCCCAAACAATAAGATATTCTTTCCCATACCGGGAGTTGAACCCGGGACACCTGGGTGAAAACCAGGAATCCTAACCGCTAGACCACATATGTCAGAGTCAAGGCCCGCGGGCCACATCCGGCCCGCAAGAAGGTTTTTTACGGCCCCTGGGATGATCTTGATTTATTATTATTATTATTATTAGAACATTATTAGAACATTTCCCACAATGCAAAGGTGACGCACCGAGCAGTAGGCTGCTTCATTTCAATATTTATTTTACTGCAGAGCAAGAAATGCAAACTTGAAGTGTATTCAATGTTTAAAAAGTCTTGTAAATTATGAATCTACAAAACATGTCACATTTGCTGTTGCTGAGGGAATATTGTTGTGTTGTGCGAAACTGCTGCCAGTTAAAATGCAGTATCTGTTGTTACACAAGTGCATCCCAAACGACAAGATATTCATTCCCATACCGGGAGTTGAAACCTGGCCACCTGGGTGAAAACCAGGAATCCTAACCGCTAGACCATATGGGAAGACACATACTTAAAATACACATCACAGACAAATCTTTAAATGTTGACATTATGCCTGTTGGATTAAAAGCTACATCTTTTTTTCTCTGAGATGTTGGGGAATGTCCAGATGGAATCAGTCCAAAATGAGTTTGAAGTGAGAACAGCCAAAAGCACTGAAAAGAATACAGTATCAATCCCGGCTTGATTTCAATCAATTAAATTAAGTATCGAGCCAGCCAGGAGTCGAACCTAGAATCTTCTGATCCGTAGTCAGACACGTTATCCATTGCGCCACTGGCCCCACGTCTAAGCTGAAGTCAGGTCACAGCTAGACCAGTGTACACAGTCATTGCGTCTGTCAACAACAAGGTTCCTTGGTTTTCTGTTTCAGATAAATATCTTAATTTGATCCTCCTGTTGTTGCATGAATTTTACTGCAGAGCAAGAAATGCAAACTTGAAGTGTAGTCAATGTTTAAAAATTCTTGTAAATTATGAATCTACAAAACATGTCACATTTGTTGTTGCTGAGGGAATATTGTTGTGTTGTGTGATTCTGCTGCCAGTTAAAATGTTGTAACTGTTCTTACACAAGTGCTTCCCAAATGACAAGATGTTCTTTCCCATACTGGGAGTTCAACCCGGGCGAAAACCAGGAATCCTAAACGCCAGACCATATGGGAAGACAGTTACTTTAAAAAAACATCACAGACAAATCCATAAACGTTGAAATTATGCTTGTAGTAATTACAAGATCCATTTTTTTTCTCAGAGATGTTGGAGAAAAGTCCCATGTAAAATCAGTCTAAAATGTGTTTGAATCGAGAACTGCCAGACACAATGAAAAGTATACAGTATTTTCCCCAGCTTGATTTTGGTCAAATAAATCTAGTTTTGAGCCAAACAGGAGTCAAATATTCAATCTTCTGACCTGTTATCAGACACGTTATCCATTGCGCCACTGGCCGCACAGCAAAGCTGAAGTCAGGACACACCTAGGCCAGTGTACACAGTCATAGCTTCTGTCACCGACAAGGTTCCTTGGGATTTCTGTTACAGATGCAAATCTTAATTTGATCCTCCTGTTGTTGCATGAATTTTACTGCAGAGCAAGAAATGCAGCCATGAAGTGTATTCAACGTTTAAAAAGCCATGTATAATTTGAATCTACATAACATGTCACATTTCCTGTTGCTGAGGGAATATTGTTGTGTTGTGTGAAACTGCTGCCAGTTAAAATGCAGTATCTGTTGTTACACAAGTGCATCCCAAACAACAAGATATTCTTTCACATACCGGGTGTTGAACCCGGGCCACCTGGGTGAAAACCAGGAATCCTAACCGCTAGACCATATGGGAAGACACATACTTAAAATACACATCACAGACAAATCTTTAAATGTTGACATTATGCCTGTTGGATTAAAAGCTACATCTTTTTTTCTCTGAGATGTTGGGGAATGTCCAGATGAAATCAGTCTAAAATGAGTTTGAAGTGAGAACAGCCAGAAGCACTGAAAAGTATACAGTATCAATCCCAGCTTGATTTCAATCAATTATATTAAGTTCGAGCCAGCCAGGAGTCGAACCTAGAATCTTCTGATCCGTAGTCAGACACGTTATCCATTGCGCCACTGGCCCCACGTCTAAGCTGAAGTCAGGTCACAGCTAGACCAGTGTACACAGTCATTGCGTCTGTCAACAACAAGGTTCCTTGGTTTTCTGTTTCAGATGCATATCTTAATTTGATCCTCCTGTTGTTGCATGAATTTTACTGCACAGCAAGAAATGCAAACTTGAAGTGTATTCAATGTTTAAAAAGTCTTGTAAATTATGAATCTACAAAACATGTCACATTTGCTGTTGCTGAGGGAATATTGTTGTGTTGTGTGATTCTGCTGCCAGTTAAAATGTGGTATCTGTTCTTACACAAGTGCATCCCAAATGACAAGATGTTCTTTCCCATACTGGGAGTTCAACCCGGGCGAAAACCAGGAATCCTAAACGCCAGACCATATGGGAAGACAGTTACTTAAAAAAAACATCACAGACAAATCCATAAACGTTGAAATTATGCTTGTTGTAATTACAAGCTCCATCTTTTTTCTCAGAGATGTTGGAGAAAAGTCCCATATAAAATCAGTCTAAAATGTGTTTGAATCGAGAACTGCCAGACACAATGAAAAGTATACAGTATTTTTCCCAGCTTGATTTTGGTCAAATAAATCTAGTTTTGAGCCAAACAGGAGTCAAATATTCAATCTTCTGACCTGTTATCAGACACGTCATCCATTGCGCCACTGGCCGCACAGCCAAGCTGAAGTCAGGACACACCTAGGCCAGTGTACACAGTCATAGCTTCTGTCACCGACAAGGTTCCTTGGGATTTCTGTTACAGATGCAAATCTTAATTTGATCCTCCTGTTGTTGCATGAATTTTACTGCAGAGCAAGAAATGCAAACTTGAAGTGTATTCAATGTTTAAAAAGTCTTGTAAATTATGAATCTACAAAACATGTCACATTTGCTGTT
>NW_027258248.1:0-40000 GCF_045791955.1 Oncorhynchus clarkii lewisi | reverse complement strand
TTTTCCCAGCTTGATTTTGGTCAAATAAATATAGTTTTGAGCCAAACAGTAGTCAAATATTCAATCTTCTGACCTGTTATCAGACACGTTATCCATTGCGCCACTGGCCGCACAGCCAAGCTCAAGTCAGGACACACCTAGGCCAGTGTACACAGTCATAGCTTCTGTCACCGACAAGGTTCCTTGGGATTTCTGTTAAAAATGCAAATCTTAATTTGATCCTCCTGTTTTTGCATGAATTTTAATGCAGAGCAAGAAATGCAGCCATGAAGTGTATTCAACGTTTAAAATGCCTTGTATAATTTTAATCTACAAAACATGTCACATTTGCTGTTGCTGAGGGAATATTGTTGTGTTGTGTGATTCTGCTGCCAGTTAAAATGTGGTATCTGTTCTTACACAAGTGCTTCCCAAATGACAAGATGTTCTTTCCCATACTGGGAGTTCAACCCGGGCGAAAACCAGGAATCCTAAACGCCAGACCATATGGGAAGACAGTTACTTTAAAAAAATATCACAGACAAATCCATAAACGTTGAAATTATGCTTGTTGTAATTACAAGCTCCATCTTTTTCTCAGAGATGTTGGAGAAAAGTCCCATATAAAATCAGTCTAAAATGTGTTTGAATCGAGAACTTCCAGACACAATGAAAAGTATACAGTATTTTTCCCAGCTTGATTTTGGTCAAATAAATCTAGTTTTGAGCCAAACAGGAGTCAAATATTCAATCTTCTGACCTGTTATCAGACACGTTATCCATTGCGCCACTGGCCGCACAGCCAAGCTGAAGTCAGGACACACCTAGGCCAGTGTACACAGTCATAGCTTCTGTCACAGACAAGGTTCCTTGGAATTTCTGTTAAAAATGCAAATCTTAATTTGATCCTCCTGTTTTTGCATGAATTTTACTGCAGAGCAAGAAATGCAGCCATGAAGTGTATTCAACGTTTAAAATGCCTTGTATAATTTTAATCTACATAAAATGTCACATTTCCTGTTGCTGAGGGAATATTGTTGTGTTGTGCGAAACTGCTGCCAGCTAAAATGCAGTATCTGTCGTTACACAAGTGCATCCCAAACGACAAGATATTCTTTCCCATACCGGGAGTTGAACCCAGGCCACCTGGGTGAAAACCAGGAATCCTAACCGCTAGACCATATGGGAAGACACATACTTAAAATACACATCACAGACAAATCTTTAAATGTTGACATTATGCCTGTTGGATTAAAAGCTACATCTTTTTTTCTCTGAGATGTTGGGGAATGTCCAGATGGAATCAGTCCAAAATGAGTTTGAAGTGAGAACAGTCAGAAGCACTGAAAAGTATTAAGTATCAATCCCAGCTTGATTTCAATCAATTATATTAAGTTCGAGCCAGCCAGGAGTCGAACCTAGAATCTTCTGATCCGTAGTCAGACACGTTATCCATTGCGCCACTGGCCCCACGTCTAAGCTCAAGTCAGGTCACAGCTAGACCAGTGTACACAGTCATTGCGTCTGTCAACAACAAGGTTCCTTGGTTTTCTGTTTCAGATGCATATCTTAATTTGATCCTCCTGTTGTTGCATGAATTTTACTGCAGAGCAAGAAATGCAAACTTGAAGTGTATTCAATGTTTAAAAAGTCTTGTAAATTATGAATCTACAAAACATGTCACATTTGCTGTTGCTGAGGGAATATTGTTGTGTTGTGTGATTCTGCTGCCAGTTAAAATGTGGTATCTGTTCTTACACAAGTGCATCCCAAATGACAAGATGTTCTTTCCCATACTGGGAGTTCAACCCGGGCGAAAACCAGGAATCCTAAACGCCAGACCATATGGGAAGACAGTTACTTTAAAAAAACATCACAGACAAATCCATAAACGTTGAAATTATGCTTGTTGTAATTACAAGCTCCATCTTTTTTCTCAGAGATGTTGGAGAAAAGTCCCATATAAAATCAGTCTAAAATGTGTTTGAATCGAGAACTGCCAGACACAATGAAAAGTATACAGTATTTTTCCCAGCTTGATTTTGGTCAAATAAATCTAGTTTTGAGCCAAACAGGAGTCAAATATTCAATCTTCTGACCTGTTATCAGACACGTTATCCATTGCGCCACTGGCCGCACAGCCAAGCTGAAGTCAGGCCAGTGTACACAGTCATAGCTTCTGTCACCGACAAGTTTCCTTGGGATTTCTGTTTCAGATGCAAATCTTAATTTGATGCTCCTGTTGTTGCATGAATTTTACTGCATAGCAAGAAATGCAGCCATGAAGTGTATTCAACGTTTAAAATGCCTTGTATAATTTTAATCTACATAAAATGTCACATTTCCTGTTGCTGAGGGAATATTGTTGTGTTGTGCGAAACTGCTGCCAGTTAAAATGCAGTATCTGTCGTTACACAAGTGCATCCCAAACGACAAGATATTCTTTCCCATACCGGGAGTTGAACCCGGGCCACCTGGGTGAAAACCAGGAATCCTAACCGCTAGACCATATGTGAAGACACATACTTATAATACACATCACAGACAAATCTTTAAATGTTGACATTATGCCTGTTGGATTAAAAGCTACATCTTTTTTTCTCTGAGATGTTGGGGAATGTCCAGATGGAATCAGTCCAAAATGAGTTTGAAGTGAGAACAGTCAGAAGCACTGAAAAGTATTAAGTATCAATCCCAGCTTGATTTCAATCAATTATATTAAGTTCGAGCCAGCCAGGAGTCGAACCTAGAATCTTCTGATCCGTAGTCAGACACGTTATCCATTGCGCCACTGGCCCCACGTCTAAGCTCAAGTCAGGTCACAGCTAGACCAGTGTACACAGTCATTGCGTCTGTCAACAACAAGGTTCCTTGGTTTTCTGTTTCAGATGCATATCTTAATTTGATCCTCCTGTTGTTGCATGAATTTTACTGCAGAGCAAGAAATGCAAACTTGAAGTGTATTCAATGTTTAAAAAGTCTTGTAAATTATGAATCTACAAAACATGTCACATTTGCTGTTGCTGAGGGAATATTGTTGTGTTGTGTGATTCTGCTGCCAGTTAAAATGTGGTATCTGTTCTTACACAAGTGCATCCCAAATGACAAGATGTTCTTTCCCATACTGGGAGTTCAACCCGGGCGAAAACCAGGAATCCTAAACGCCAGACCATATGGGAAGACAGTTACTTTAAAAAAACATCACAGACAAATCCATAAACGTTGAAATTATGCTTGTTGTAATTACAAGCTCCATCTTTTTTCTCAGAGATGTTGGAGAAAAGTCCCATATAAAATCAGTCTAAAATGTGTTTGAATCGAGAACTGCCAGACACAATGAAAAGTATACAGTATTTTTCCCAGCTTGATTTTGGTCAAATAAATCTAGTTTTGAGCCAAACAGGAGTCAAATATTCAATCTTCTGACCTGTTATCAGACACGTTATCCATTGCGCCACTGGCCGCACAGCCAAGCTGAAGTCAGGCCAGTGTACACAGTCATAGCTTCTGTCACCGACAAGTTTCCTTGGGATTTCTGTTTCAGATGCAAATCTTAATTTGATGCTCCTGTTGTTGCATGAATTTTACTGCATAGCAAGAAATGCAGCCATGAAGTGTATTCAACGTTTAAAATGCCTTGTATAATTTTAATCTACGTAAAATGTCACATTTCCTGTTGCTGAGGGAATATTGTTGTGTTGTGCGAAACTGCTGCCAGTTAAAATGCAGTATCTGTCGTTACACAAGTGCATCCCAAACGACAAGATATTCTTTCCCATACCGGGAGTTGAACCCGGGCCACCTGGGTGAAAACCAGGAATCCTAACCGCTAGACCATATGGGAAGACACATACTTATAATACACATCACAGACAAATCTTTAAATGTTGACATTATGCCTGTTGGATTAAAAGCTACATCTTTTTTTCTCTGAGATGTTGGGGAATGTCCAGATGAAATCAGTTTGAAGTGAGAACAGCCAGAAGCACTGAAAAGTATACAGTATCAATCCCGGCTTGATTTCAATCAATTAAATTAAATATCGAGCCAGCCAGGAGTCGAACCTAGAATCTTCTGATCCGTAGTCAGACACGTTATCCATTGCACCACTGGCCCCACGTCTAAGCTGAAGTCAGGTCACAGCTAGACCAGTGTACACAGTCATTGCGTCTGTCAACAACAAGGTTCCTTGGTTTTCTGTTTCAGATGCATATCTTAATTCGATCCTCCTGTTGTTGCATGCATTTTACTGCAGAGCAAGAAATGCAAACTTGAAGTGTATTCAATGTTTAAAAAGTCTTGTAAATTATGAATCTACAAAACATGTCACATTTGCTGTTGCTGAGGGAATATTGTTGTGTTGTGTGATTCTGCTGCCAGTTAAAATGTGGTATCTGTTCTTACACAAGTGCATCCCAAATGACAAGATGTTCTTTCCCATACTGGGAGTTCAACCCGGGCGAAAACCAGGAATCCTAAAAGCCAGACCATATGGGAAGACAGTTACTTGAAAAAAACATCACAGACAAATCCATAAACGTTGAAATGATGCTTGTTGTAATTACAAGCTCCATCTTTTTTCTCAGAGATGTTGGAGAAAAGTCCCATATAAAATCAGTCTAAAATGTGTTTGAATCGAGAACTGCCAGACACAATGAAAAGTATACAGTATTTTTCCCAGCTTGATTTTGGTCAAATAAATCTAGTTTTGAGCCAAACAGGAGTCAAATATTCAATCTTCTGACCTGTTATCAGACACGTTATCCATTGCGCCACTGGACGCACAGCCAAACTGAAGTCAGGACACACCTGGGCCAGTGTACACAGTCATAGCTTCTGTCACCGACAAGGTTCCTTGGGATTTCTGTTACAGAAGCAAATCTTAATTTGATCCTCCTGTTGTTGCATGAATTTTACTGCAGAGCAGGAAATGCAGCCATGAAGTGTATTCAACGTTTAAAAAGCCTTGTATAAAAAGCCTTGTATAATTTGAATCTACATGTCACATTTCCTGTTGCTGAGGGAATATTTTTGTGTTGTGTGAAACTGCTGCCAGTTAAAATGCAGTATCTGTTGTTACACAAGTGCATCCCAAACAACAAGATATTCTTTCCCATACCGGGAGTTGAACCCGGGCCACCTGGGTGAAAACCAGGAATCCTAACCCCTAGACCATATGGGAAGACACATACTTAAAATACACATCACAGACAAATCTTTAAATGTTGACATTATGCCTGTTGGATTAAAAGCTACATCTTTTTTTCTCTGAGATGTTGGGGAATGTCCAGATGAAATCAGTCTAAAATGAGTTTGAAGTGAGAACAGCCAGAAGCACTGAAAAGTATTAAGTATCAATCCCGGCTTGATTTCAATCAATTAAATATTGAGCCAGCCAGGAGTTGAACCTAGAATCTTCTGATCCGTAGTCAGACACATTATCCATTGCGCCACTGGCCCCACATCTAAGCTGAAGTCAGGTCACAGCTAGACCAGTGTACACAGTCATTGCGTCTGTCAACAACAAGGTTCCTTGGTTTTCTGTTTCAGATGCATATCTTAATTTGATCCTCCTGTTGTTGCATGAATTTTACTGCAGAGCAAGAAATGCAAACTTGAAGTGTATTCAATGTTTAAAAAGTCTTGTAAATTATGAATCTACAAAACATGTCACATTTGCTGTTGCTGAGGGAATATTGTTGTGTTGTGTGATTCTGCTGCCAGTTAAAATGTGGTATCTGTTCTTACACAAGTGCATCCCAAATGACAAGATGTTCTTTCCCATACTGGGAGTTCAACCCGGGCAAAAACCAGGAATCCTAAACGCCAGACCATATGGGAAGACAGTTACTTTAAAAAAACATCACAGACAAATCCATAAACGTTGAAATTATGCTTGTTGCAATTACAAGCTCCATCTTTTTCTCAGAGATGATGGAGAAAAGTCCCATATAAAATCAGTCTAAAATGTGTTTGAATCGAGAACTGCCAGACACAATGAAAAGTATACAGTATTTTTCCCAGCTTGATTTTGGTCAAATAAATATAGTTTTGAGCCAAACAGGAGTCAAATATTCAATCTTCTGACCTGTTATCAGACACGTTATCCATTGCGCCACTGGCCGCACAGCCAAGCTGAAGTCAGGCCAGTGTACACAGTCATAGCTTCTGTCACCGACAAGTTTCCTTGGGATTTCTGTTTCAGATGCAAATCTTAATTTGATGCTCCTGTTGTTGCATGAATTTTACTGCATAGCAAGAAATGCAGCCATGAAGTGTATTCAACGTTTAAAATGCCTTGTATAATTTTAATCTACATAAAATGTCACATTTCCTGTTGCTGAGGGAATATTGTTGTGTTGTGCGAAACTGCTGCCAGTTAAAATGCAGTATCTGTCGTTACACAAGTGCATCCCAAACGACAAGATATTCTTTCCCATACCGGGAGTTGAACACGGGCCACCTGGGTGAAAACCAGGAATCCTAACCGCTAGACCATATGGGAAGACGCATACTTAAAATACACATCACAGACAAATCTTTAAATGTTGACATTATGCCTGTTGGATTAAAAGCTACATCTTTTTTTCTCTGAGATGTTGGGGAATGTCCAGATGAAATCAGTTTGAAGTGAGAACAGCCAGAAGCACTGAAAAGTATACAGTATCAATCCCGGCTTGATTTCAATCAATTAAATTAAATATCGAGCCAGCCAGGAGTCGAACCTAGAATCTTCTGATCCGTAGTCAGACACGTTATCCATTGCACCACTGGCCCCACGCCTAAGCTGAAGTCAGGTCACAGCTAGACCAGTGTACACAGTCATTGTGTCTGTCAACAACAAGGTTCCTTGGTTTTCTGTTTCAGATGCATATCTTAATTCGATCCTCCTGTTGTTGCATGCATTTTACTGCAGAGCAAGAAATGCAAACTTGAAGTGTATTCAATGTTTAAAAAGTCTTGTAAATTATGAATCTACAAAACATGTCACATTTGCTGTTGCTGAGGGAATATTGTTGTGTTGTGTGATTCTGCTGCCAGTTAAAATATAGTATCTGTTCTTACACAAGTGCATCCCAAATGACAAGATGTTCTTTCCCATACTGGGAGTTCAACCCGGGCGAAAACCAGGAATCCTAAAAGCCAGACCATATGGGAAGACAGTTACTTGAAAAAAACATCACAGACAAATCCATAAACGTTGAAATGATGCTTGTTGTAATTACAAGCTCCATCTTTTTTCTCAGAGATGTTGGAGAAAAGTCCCATATAAAATCAGTCTAAAATGTGTTTGAATCGAGAACTGCCAGACACAATGAAAAGTATACAGTATTTTTCCCAGCTTGATTTTGGTCAAATAAATCTAGTTTTGAGCCAAACAGGAGTCAAATATTCAATCTTCTGACCTGTTATCAGACACGTTATCCATTGCGCCACTGGCCGCACAGCCAAGCTGAAGTCAGGACACACCTAGGCCAGTGTACACAGTCATAGCTTCTGTCACCGACAAGGTTCCTTGGGATTTCTGTTACAGATGCAAATCTTAATTTGATCCTCCTATTGTTGCCTGAATTTTACTGCAGAGCAAGAAATGCAGCCATGAAGTGTATTCAACGTTTAAAAAGCCTTGTATAATTTGAATCTACATAACATGTCACATTTCCTGTTGCTGAGGGAATATCGTTGTGTTGTGTGAAACTGCTGCCAGTTAAAATGCAGTATCTGTTGTTACACAAGTGCATCACAAACGACAAGATATTCTTTCCCATACCGGGAGTTGAACCCGGGCCACAACTAGCAATCCTAACCGCTAGACCATATGGGAAGACACATACTTAAAATACACATCACAGACAAATCTTTAAATGTTGACATTATGCCTGTTGGATTAAAAGCTACATCTTTTTTTCTCTGAGATGTTGGGGAATGTCCAGATGAAATCAGTCTAAAATGAGTTTGAAGTGAGAACAGCCAGAAGCACTGAAAAGTATTAAGTATCAATCCCGGCTTGATTTCAATCAATTAAATATCGAGCCAGCCAGGAGTCAAACCTAGAATCTTCTGATCCGTAGTCAGACACGTTATCCATTGCGCCACTGGCCCCACATCTAAGCTGAAGTCAGGTCACAGCTAGACCAGTGTACACAGTCATTGCGTCTGTCAACAACAAGGTTCCTTGGCTTTCTGTTTCAGATGCATATCTTAATTTGATCCTCCTGTTGTTGCATGAATTTTACTGCAGAGCAAGAAATGCAAACTTGAAGTGTATTCAATGTTTAAAAAGTCTTGTAAATTATGAATCTACAAAACATGTCACATTTGCTGTTGCTGAGGGAATATTGTTGTGTTGTGTGATTCTGCTGCCAGTTAAAATGTGGTATCTGTTCTTACACAAGTGCATCCCAAATGACAAGATGTTCTTTCCCATACTGGGAGTTCAACCCGGGCGAAAACCAGGAATCCTAAAAGCCAGACCATATGGGAAGACAGTTACTTTAAAAAAACATCACAGACAAATCCATAAACGT
This sequence comes from Oncorhynchus clarkii lewisi, assembly GCF_045791955.1. Lineage (NCBI taxonomy): Eukaryota > Metazoa > Chordata > Actinopteri > Salmoniformes > Salmonidae > Oncorhynchus > Oncorhynchus clarkii. The sequence continues at coordinate 31,493 of NW_027258248.1, read as the reverse complement.
TGAAATGATGCTTGTTGTAATTACAAGCTCCATCTTTTTTCTCAGAGATGTTGGAGAAAAGTCCCATATAAAATCAGTCTAAAATGTGTTTGAATCGAGAACTGCCAGACACAATGAAAAGTATACAGTATTTTTCCCAGCTTGATTTTGGTCAAATAAATCTAGTTTTGAGCCAAACAGGAGTCAAATATTCAATCTTCTGACCTGTTATCAGACACGTTATCCATTGCGCCACTGGCCGCACAGCCAAGCTGAAGTCAGGACACACCTAGGCCAGTGTACACAGTCATAGCTTCTGTCACCGACAAGGTTCCTTGGGATTTCTGTTACAGATGCAAATCTTAATTTGATCCTCCTATTGTTGCCTGAATTTTACTGCAGAGCAAGAAATGCAGCCATGAAGTGTATTCAACGTTTAAAAAGCCTTGTATAATTTGAATCTACATAACATGTCACATTTCCTGTTGCTGAGGGAATATCGTTGTGTTGTGTGAAACTGCTGCCAGTTAAAATGCAGTATCTGTTGTTACACAAGTGCATCACAAACGACAAGATATTCTTTCCCATACCGGGAGTTGAACCCGGGCCACCTGGGTGAAAACTAGCAATCCTAACCGCTAGACCATATGGGAAAACACAAACTTAAAATACACATCACAGACAAATCTTTAAATGTTGACATTATGCCTGTTGGATTAAAAGCTACATCTTTTTTTCTCTGAGATGTTGGGGAATGTCCAGATGAAATCAGTCTAAAATGAGTTTGAAGTGAGAACAGCCAGAAGCACTGAAAAGTATACAGTATTTTTCCCAGCTTGATTTTGGTCAAATAAATATAGTTTTGAGCCAAACAGGAGTCAAATATTCAATCTTCTGACCTGTTATCAGACACGTTATCCATTGCGCCACTGGCCGCACAGCCAAGCTGAAGTCAGGCCAGTGTACACAGTCATAGCTTCTGTCACCGACAAGTTTCCTTGGGATTTCTGTTTCAGATGCAAATCTTAATTTGATGCTCCTGTTGTTGCATGAATTTTACTGCATAGCAAGAAATGCAGCCATGAAGTGTATTCAACGTTTAAAATGCCTTGTATAATTTTAATCTACATAAAATGTCACATTTCCTGTTGCTGAGGGAATATCGTTGTGTTGTGCGAAACTGCTGCCAGTTAAAATGCAGTATCTGTCGTTACACAAGTGCATCCCAAACGACAAGATATTCTTTCCCATACCGGGAGTTGAACCCGGGCCACATGGGTGAAAACCAGGAATCCTAACCGCTAGACCATATGGGAAGACACTTACTTAAAATACACATCACAGACAAATCTTTAAATGTTGACATTATGCCTGTTGGATTAAAAGCTACATCTTTTTTTCTCTGAGATGTTGGGGAATGTCCAGATGAAATCAGTCTAAAATGAGTTTGAAGTGAGAACAGCCAGAAGCACTGAAAAGTATTAAGTATCAATCCCGGCTTGATTTCAATCAATTAAATATCGAGCCAGCCAGGAGTCAAACCTAGAATCTTCTGATCCGTAGTCAGACACGTTATCCATTGCGCCACTGGCCCCACATCTAAGCTGAAGTCAGGTCACAGCTAGACCAGTGTACACAGTCATTGCGTCTGTCAACAACAAGGTTCCTTGGCTTTCTGTTTCAGATGCATATCTTAATTTGATCCTCCTGTTGTTGCATGAATTTTACTGCAGAGCAAGAAATGCAAACTTGAAGTGTATTCAATGTTTAAAAAGTCTTGTAAATTATGAATCTACAAAACATGTCACATTTGCTGTTGCTGAGGGAATATTGTTGTGTTGTGTGATTCTGCTGCCAGTTAAAATGTGGTATCTGTTCTTACACAAGTGCATCCCAAATGACAAGATGTTCTTTCCCATACTGGGAGTTCAACCCGGGCGAAAACCAGGAATCCTAAAAGCCAGACCATATGGGAAGACAGTTACTTTAAAAAAACATCACAGACAAATCCATAAACGTTGAAATGATGCTTGTTGTAATTACAAGCTCCATCTTTTTTCTCAGAGATGTTGGAGAAAAGTCCCATATAAAATCAGTCTAAAATGTGTTTGAATCGAGAACTGCCAGACACAATGAAAAGTATACAGTATTTTTCCCAGCTTGATTTTGGTCAAATAAATCTAGTTTTGAGCCAAACAGGAGTCAAATATTCAATCTTCTGACCTGTTATCAGACACGTTATCCATTGCGCCACTGGCCGCACAGCCAAGCTGAAGTCAGGACACACCTAGGCCAGTGTACACAGTCATAGCTTCTGTCACCGACAAGGTTCCTTGGGATTTCTGTTACAGATGCAAATCTTAATTTGATCCTCCTATTGTTGCCTGAATTTTACTGCAGAGCAAGAAATGCAGCCATGAAGTGTATTCAACGTTTAAAAAGCCTTGTATAATTTGAATCTACATAACATGTCACATTTCCTGTTGCTGAGGGAATATCGTTGTGTTGTGTGAAACTGCTGCCAGTTAAAATGCAGTATCTGTTGTTACACAAGTGCATCACAAACGACAAGATATTCTTTCCCATACCGGGAGTTGAACCCGGGCCACCTGGGTGAAAACCAGCAATCCTAACCGCTAGACCATATGGGAAAACACAAACTTAAAATACACATCACAGACAAATCTTTAAATGTTGACATTATGCCTGTTGGATTAAAAGCTACATCTTTTTTTCTCTGAGATGTTGGGGAATGTCCAGATGAAATCAGTCTAAAATGAGTTTGAAGTGAGAACAGCCAGAAGCACTGAAAAGTATACAGTATTTTTCCCAGCTTGATTTTGGTCAAATAAATATAGTTTTGAGCCAAACAGGAGTCAAATATTCAATCTTCTGACCTGTTATCAGACACGTTATCCATTGCGCCACTGGCCGCACAGCCAAGCTGAAGTCAGGCCAGTGTACACAGTCATAGCTTCTGTCACCGACAAGTTTCCTTGGGATTTCTGTTTCAGATGCAAATCTTAATTTGATGCTCCTGTTGTTGCATGAATTTTACTGCATAGCAAGAAATGCAGCCATGAAGTGTATTCAACGTTTAAAATGCCTTGTATAATTTTAATCTACATAAAATGTCACATTTCCTGTTGCTGAGGGAATATCGTTGTGTTGTGCGAAACTGCTGCCAGTTAAAATGCAGTATCTGTCGTTACACAAGTGCATCCCAAACGACAAGATATTCTTTCCCATACCGGGAGTTGAACCCGGGCCACCTGGGTGAAAACCAGGAATCCTAACCGCTAGACCATATGGGAAGACACTTACTTAAAATACACATCACAGACAAATCTTTAAATGTTGACATTATGCCTGTTGGATTAAAAGCTACATCTTTTTTTCTCTGAGATGTTGGGGAATGTCCAGATGAAATCAGTTTGAAGTGAGAACAGCCAGAAGCACTGAAAAGTATACAGTATCAATCCCGGCTTGATTTCAATCAATTAAATTAAATATCGAGCCAGCCAGGAGTCGAACCTAGAATCTTCTGATCCGTAGTCAGACACGTTATCCATTGCACCACTGGCCCCACGTCTAAGCTGAAGTCAGGTCACAGCTAGACCAGTGTACACAGTCATTGCGTCTGTCAACAACAAGGTTCCTTGGTTTTCTGTTTCAGATGCATATCTTAATTCGATCCTCCTGTTGTTGCATGCATTTTACTGCAGAGCAAGAAATGCAAACTTGAAGTGTATTCAATGTTTAAAAAGTCTTGTAAATTATGAATCTACAAAACATGTCACATTTGCTGTTGCTGAGGGAATATTGTTGTGTTGTGTGATTCTGCTGCCAGTTAAAATATAGTATCTGTTCTTACACAAGTGCATCCCAAATGACAAGATGTTCTTTCCCATACTGGGAGTTCAACCCGGGCGAAAACCAGGAATCCTAAAAGCCAGACCATATGGGAAGACAGTTACTTGAAAAAAACATCACAGACAAATCCATACACGTTGAAATGATGCTTGTTGTAATTACAAGCTCCATCTTTTTTCTCAGAGATGTTGGAGAAAAGTCCCATATAAAATCAGTCTAAAATGTGTTTGAATCGAGAACTGCCAGACACAATGAAAAGTATACAGTATTTTTCCCAGCTTGATTTTGGTCAAATAAATCTAGTTTTGAGCCAAACAGGAGTCAAATATTCAATCTTCTGACCTGTTATCAGACACGTTATCCATTGCGCCACTGGACGCACAGCCAAACTGAAGTCAGGACACACCTGGGCCAGTGTACACAGTCATAGCTTCTGTCACCGACAAGGTTCCTTGGGATTTCTGTTACAGATGCAAATCTTAATTTGATCCTCCTGTTGTTGCATGAATTTTACTGCAGAGCAGGAAATGCAGCCATGAAGTGTATTCAACGTTTAAAAAGCCTTGTATAAAAAGCCTTGTATAATTTGAATCTACATGTCACATTTCCTGTTGCTGAGGGAATATTTTTGTGTTGTGTGAAACTGCTGCCAGTTAAAATGCAGTACCTGTTGTTACACAAGTGCATCCCAAACGACAAGATATTCTTTCCCATACCGGGAGTTGAACCCGGGCCACCTGGGTGAAAACCAGGAATCCTAACCCCTAGACCATATGGGAAGAGACATACTTAAAATACACATCACAGACAAATCTTTAAATGTTGACATTATGCCTGTTGGATTAAAAGCTACATCTTTTTTTCTCTGAGATGTTGGGGAATGTCCAGATGAAATCAGTCTAAAATGAGTTTGAAGTGAGAACAGCCAGAAGCACTGAAAAGTATTAAGTATCAATCCCGGCTTGATTTCAATCAATTAAATATCGAGCCAGCCAGGAGTCAAACCTAGAATCTTCTGATCCGTAGTCAGACACTTTATCCATTGCGCCACTGGCCCCACATCTAAGCTGAAGTCAGGTCACAGCTAGACCAGTGTACACAGTCATTGCGTCTGTCAACAACAAGGTTCCTTGGCTTTCTGTTTCAGATGCATATCTTAATTTGATCCTCCTGTTGTTGCATGAATTTTACTGCAGAGCAAGAAATGCAAACTTGAAGTGTATTCAATGTTTAAAAAGTCTTGTAAATTATGAATCTACAAAACATGTCACATTTGCTGTTGCTGAGGGAATATTGTTGTGTTGTGTGATTCTGCTGCCAGTTAAAATGTGGTATCTGTTCTTACACAAGTGCATCCCAAATGACAAGATGTTCTTTCCCATACTGGGAGTTCAACCCGGGCGAAAACCAGGAATCCTAAAAGCCAGACCATATGGGAAGACAGTTACTTTAAAAAAACATCACAGACAAATCCATAAACGTTGAAATGATGCTTGTTGTAATTACAAGCTCCATCTTTTTTCTCAGAGATGTTGGAGAAAAGTCCCATATAAAATCAGTCTAAAATGTGTTTGAATCGAGAACTGCCAGACACAATGAAAAGTATACAGTATTTTTCCCAGCTTGATTTTGGTCAAATAAATCTAGTTTTGAGCCAAACAGGAGTCAAATATTCAATCTTCTGACCTGTTATCAGACACGTTATCCATTGCGCCACTGGCCTCACAGCCAAGCTGAAGTCAGGACACACCTAGGCCAGTGTACACAGTCATAGCTTCTGTCACCGACAAGGTTCCTTGGGATTTCTGTTACAGATGCAAATCTTAATTTGATCCTCCTATTGTTGCCTGAATTTTACTGCAGAGCAAGAAATGCAGCCATGAAGTGTATTCAACGTTTAAAAAGCCTTGTATAATTTGAATCTACATAACATGTCACATTTCCTGTTGCTGAGGGAATATCGTTGTGTTGTGTGAAACTGCTGCCAGTTAAAATGCAGCATCTGTTGTTACACAAGTGCATCCCAAACGACAAGATATTCTTTCCCATACCGGGAGTTGAACCCGGGCCACCTGGGTGAAAACCAGGAATCCTAACCGCTAGACCATATGGGAAGACACATACTTAAAATACACATCACAGACAAATCTTTAAATGTTGACATTATGCCTGTTGGATTAAAAGCTACATCTTTTTTTCTCTGAGATGTTGGGGAATGTCCAGATGGAATCAGTCCAAAATGAGTTTGAAGTGAGAACAGCCAGAAGCACTGAAAAGTATACAGTATCAATCCAATCTTGATTTCAATCAATTATATTAAGTTCGAGCCAGCCAGGAGTCGAACCTAGAATCTTCTGATCCGTAGTCAGACGCGTTATCCATTGCGCCACTGGCCCCACGTCTAAGCTGAAGTCAGGTCACAGCTAGACCAGTGTACACAGTCATTGCGTCTGTCAACAACAAGGTTCCTTGGTTTTCTGTTTCAGATGCATATCTTAATTTGATCCTCCTGTTGTTGCATGAATTTTACTGCAGAGCAAGAAATGCAAACTTGAAGTGTATTCAATGTTTAAAAAGTCTTGTAAATTATGAATCTACAAAACATGTCACATTTGCTGTTGCTGAGGGAATATTGTTGTGTTGTGTGATTCTGCTGCCAGTTAAAATGTGGTATCTGTTCTTACACAAGTGCATCCCAAATGAAAAGATTTTCTTTCCTATACTGGGAGTTCAACCCGGGCGAAAACCAGGAATCCTAAACGCCAGACCATATGGGAAGACAGTTACTTAAAAAAAACATCACAGACAAATCCATAAAGGTTGAAATTATGCTTGTTGTAATTACAAGCTCCATCTTTTTTCTCAGAGATGTTGGAGAAAAGTCCCATATAAAATCAGTCTAAAATGTGTTTGAATCGAGAACTGCCAGACACAATGAAAAGTATACAGTATTTTTCCCAGCTTGATTTTGGTCAAATAAATCTAGTTTTGAGCCAAACAGGAGTCAAATATTCAATCTTCTGACCTGTTATCAGACACGTTATCCATTGCGCCACTGGCCGCACAGCCAAGCGTGAAGTGTATTCAATGTTTAAAAAGTCTTGTAAATTATGAATCTACAAAACATGTCACATTTGCTGTTGCTGAGGGAATATTGTTGTGTTGTGTGATTCTGCTGCCAGTTAAAATGTGGTATCTGTTCTTACACAAGTGCATCCCAAATGACAATATGTTCTTTCCCATACTGGGAGTTCAACCCGGGCGAAAACCAGTAATCCTAAACGCCAGACCATATGGGAAGACAGTTACTTAAAAAAACATCACAGACAAATCCATAAACGTTGAAATTATGCTTGTTGTAATTACAAGCTCCATCTTTTTCTCAGAGATGTTGGAGAAAAGTCCCATGTAAAATCAGTCTAAAATGTGTTTGAATCGAGAACTGCCAGACACAATGAAAAGTATACAGTATTTTTCACAGCTTGATTTTGGTCAAATAAATATAGTTTTGAGCCAAACAGGAGTCAAATATCCAATCTTCTGACCTGTTATCAGACACGTTATCCATTGCGCCACTGGCCGCACAGCCAAGCTGAAGTCAGGCCAGTGTACACAGTCATAGCTTCTGTCACCGACAAGGTTCCTTGGGATTTCTGTTACAGATGCAAATCTTAATTTGATCCTCCTGTTGTTGCATGAATTTTACTGCAGAGCAAGAAATGCAGCCATGAAGTGTATTCAACGTTTAAAATATCTTGTATAATTTGAATCTACATAACATGTCACATTTCCTGTTGCTGAGGGAATATTGTTGTGTTGTGTGAAACTGCTGCCAGTTAAAATGCAGTATCTGTTGTTACACAAGTGCATCCCAAACGACAAGATATTCTTTCCCATACCGGGAGTTGAACCCGGGACACCTGGGTGAAAACCAGGAATCCTAACCGCTAGACCATATGATGAAGACAAATACCTAAAATACACATCACAGACAAATCTTTAAATGTTGACATTATGCCTGTTGGATTAAAAGCTACATCTTTTTTTCTCTGAGATGTTGGGGAATGTCCAGATGAAATCAGTCTAAAATGAGTTTGAAGTGAGAACAGCCAGAAGCACTGAAAAGTATTCAGTATCAATCCCGGCTTGATTTCAATCAATTAAATTAAGTATCGAGCCAGCCAGGAGTCGAACCTAGAATCTTCTGATCCGTAGTCAGACACGGTATCCATTGCGCCACTGGCCCCACGTGAAAGATGAAGTCAGGTCACAGCTAGACCAGTGTACACAGTCATTGCGTCTGTCAACAACAAGGTTCCTTGGTTTTCTGTTTCAGATGCATATCTTAATTTGATCCTCCTGTTGTTGCATGAATTTTACTGCAGAGCAAGAAATGCAAACTTGAAGTGTATTCAATGTTTAAAAAGTCTTGTAAATTATGAATCTACAAAACATGTCACATTTGCTGTTGCTGAGGGAATATTGTTGTGTTGTGTGATTCTGCTGCCAGTTAAAATGTGGTATCTGTTCTTACACAAGTGCATCCCAAATGACAAGATGTTCTTTCCCATACTGGGAGTTCAACCCGGGCGAAAACCAGGAATCCTAAAAGCCAGACCATATGGGAAGACAGTTACTTTAAAAAAACATCACAGACAAATCCATAAACGTTGAAATGATGCTTGTTGTAATTACAAGCTCCATCTTTTTTCTCAGCGATGTTGGAGAAAAGTCCCATATAAAATCAGTCTAAAATGTGTTTGAATCGAGAACTGCCAGACACAATGAAAAGTATACAGTATTTTTCACAGCTTGATTTTGGTCAAATAAATCTAGTTTTGAGCCAAACAGGAGTCAAATATTCAATCTTCTGACCTGTTATCAGACACGTTATTCATTGCGCCACTGGACGCACAGCCAAGCTGAAGTCAGGACACACCTGGGCCAGTGTACACATTCATAGCTTCTGTCACCGACAAGGTTCCTTGGGATTTCTGTTACAGATGCAAATCTTAATTTGATCCTCCTGTTGTTGCATGAATTTTACTGCAGAGCAAGAAATGCAGCCATGAAGTGTATTCAACGTTTAAAAAGCCTTGTATAATTTGAATGTACATAACATATCACATTTCCTGTTGCTGAGGGAATATTGTTGTGTTGTGTGAAACTGCTGCCAGTTAAAATGCAGTATCTGTTGTTACACAAGTGCATCACAAACGACAAGATATTCTTTCCCATACCGGGAGTTGAACCCGGGCCACCTGGGTGAAAACTAGGAATCCTAACCGCTAGACCATATGGGAAGACACATACTTAAAATACACATCACAGACAAATCTTTAAATGTTGACATTATGCCTGTTGGATTAAAAGCTACATCTTTTTTTCTCTGAGATGTTGGGGAATGTCCAGATGAAATCAGTCTAAAATGAGTTTGAAGTGAGAACAGCCAGAAGCACTGAAAAGTATTAAGTATCAATCCCGGCTTGATTTCAATCAATTAAATATCGAGCCAGCCAGGAGTCAAACCTAGAATCTTCTGATCCGTAGTCAGACACGTTATCCATTGCGCCACTGGCCCCACATCTGAGCTGAAGTCAGGTCACAGCTAGACCAGTGTACACAGTCATTGCGTCTGTCAACAACAAGGTTCCTTGGTTTTCTGTTTCAGATGCATATCTTAATTTGATCCTCCTGTTGTTGCATGAATTTTACTGCAGAGCAAGAAATGCAAACTTGAAGTGTATTCAATGTTTAAAAAGTCTTGTAAATTATGAATCTACAAAACATGTCACATTTGCTGTTGCTGAGGGAATATTGTTGTGTTGTGTGATTCTGCTGCCAGTTAAAATGTGGTATCTGTTCTTACACAAGTGCATCCCAAATGACAAGATGTTCTTTCCCATACTGGGAGTTCAACCCGGGCGAAAACCAGGAATCCTAAACGCCAGACCATATGGGAAGACAGTTACTTTAAAAAAACATCACAGACAAATCCATAAACGTTGAAATTATGCTTGTTGTAATTACAAGCTCCATCTTTTTCTCAGAGATGATGGAGAAAAGTCCCATATAAAATCAGTCTAAAATGTGTTTGAATCGAGAACTGCCAGACACAATGAAAAGTATACAATATTTTTCCCAGCTTGATTTTGGTCAAATAAATATATTTTTGAGCCAAACAGGAGTCAAATATTCAATCTTCTGACCTGTTATCAGACACGTTATCCATTGCGCCACTGGCCGCACAGCCAACGTTTAAAATGTGTTTGAATCGAGAACTGCCAGACACAATGAAAAGTATACAGTATTTTTCCCAGCTTGATTTTGGTCAAATAAATATAGTTTTGAGCCAAACAGGAGTCAAATATTCCATCTTCTGACCTGTTATCAGACACGTTATCCATTGCGCCACTGGCCGCACAGCCAAGCTGAAGTCAGGACACACCTAGGCAAGTGTACACAGTCATAGCTTCTGTCACCGACAAGGTTCCTTGGGATTTCTGTTACAGATGCAAATCTTAATTTGATCCTCCTGTTGTTGCATGAATTTTACTGCAGAGCAAGAAATGCAGCCATGAAGTGTATTCAACGTTTAAAAAGCCTCGTATAATTTGAATCTACATAACATGTCACATTTCCTGTTGCTGAGGGAATATTGTTGTGTTGTGTGAAACTGCTGCCAGTTAAAATGCAGTATCTGTTGTTACACAAGTGCATCCCAAACAACAAGATATTCTTTCCTATACCGGGAGTTGAACCCTGGCCACCTGGGTGAAAACCAGGAATCCTAACCGCTAGACCATATGGGAAGACACATACTTAAAATACACATCACAGACAAATCTTTAAATGTTGACATTATTATCCTGTTGGATTAAAAGCTACATCTTTTTTTCTCTGAGATGTTGGGGAATGTCCAGATGAAATCAGTCTAAAATGAGTTTGAAGTGAGAACAGCCAGAAGCACTGAAAAGTATTCAGTATCAATCCCGGCTTGATTTCAATCAATTAAATTAAGTATCGAGCCAGCCAGGAGTCGAACCTAGAATCTTCTGATCCGTAGTCAGACACGTTATCCATTGCGCCACTGGCCCCACGTGAAAGGTAAAGTCAGGTCATAGCTAGACCAGTGTACACAGTCATTGCGTCTGTCAACAACAAGGTTCCTTGGTTTTCTGTTTCAGATGCATATCTTAATTTGATCCTCCTGTTGTTGCATGAATTTTACTGCAGAGCAAGAAATGCAAACTTGAAGTGTATTCAATGTTTAAAAAGTCTTGTAAATTATGAATCTACAAAACATGTCACATTTGCTGTTGCTGAGGGAATATTGTTGTGTTGTGTGATTCTGCTGCCAGTTAAAATGTGGTATCTGTTCTTACACAAGTGCATCCCAAATGACAAGATGTTCTTTCCCATACTGGGAGTTCAACCCGGGCGAAAACCAGGAATCCTAAAAGCCAGACCATATGGGAAGACAGTTACTTTAAAAAAACATCACAGACAAATCCATAAACGTTGAAATGATGCTTGTTGTAATTACAAGCTCCATCTTTTTTCTCAGCGATGTTGGAGAAAAGTCCCATATAAAATCAGTCTAAAATGTGTTTGAATCGAGAACTGCCAGACACAATGAAAAGTATACAGTATTTTTCCCAGCTTGATTTTGGTCAAATAAATATAGTTTTGAGCCAAACAGGAGTCAAATATTCCATCTTCTGACCTGTTATCAGACACGTTATCCATTGCGCCACTGGCCGCTCAGCCAAGCTGAAGTCAGGACACACCTAGGCAAGTGTACACAGTCATAGCTTCTGTCACCGACAAGGTTCCTTGGGATTTCTGTTACAGATGCAAATCTTAATTTGATCCTCCTGTTGTTGCATGAATTTTACTGCAGAGCAAGAAATGCAGCCATGAAGTGTATTCAACGTTTAAAAAGCCTCGTATAATTTGAATCTACATAACATGTCACATTTCCTGTTGCTGAGGGAATATTGTTGTGTTGTGTGAAACTGCTGCCAGTTAAAATGCAGTATCTGTTGTTACACAAGTGCATCCCAAACGACAAGATATTCTTTCCCATACCGGGAGTTGAACCCGGGCCACCTGGGTGAAAACCAGGAATCCTAACCGCTAGACCATATGGGAAGACACATACTTAAAATACACATCACAGACAAATCTTTAAATGTTGACATTATTATCCTGTTGGATTAAAAGCTACATCTTTTTTTCTCTGAGATGTTGGGGAATGTCCAGATGAAATCAGTCTAAAATGAGTTTGAAGTGAGAACAGCCAGAAGCACTGAAAAGTATTCAGTATCAATCCCGGCTTGATTTCAATCAATTAAATATCGAGCCAGCCAGGAGTCAAACCTAGAATCTTCTGATCCGTAGTCAGACACATTATCCATTGCGCCACTGGCCCCACATCTAAGCTGAAGTCAGGTCACAGCTAGACCAGTGTACACAGTCATTGCGTCTGTCAACAACAAGGTTCCTTGGTTTTCTGTTTCAGATGCATATCTTAATTTGATCCTCCTGTTGTTGCATGAATTTTACTGCAGAGCAAGAAATGCAAACTTGAAGTGTATTCAATGTTTAAAAAGTCTTGTAAATTATGAATCTACAAAACATGTCACATTTGCTGTTGCTGAGGGAATATTGTTGTGTTGTGTGATTCTGCTGCCAGTTAAAATGTGGTATCTGTTCTTACACAAGTGCATCCCAAATGACAAGATGTTCTTTCCCATACTGGGAGTTCAACCCGGGCGAAAACCCGGAATCCTAAAAGCCAGACCATATGGGAAGACAGTTACTTTAAAAAAACATCACAGACAAATCCATAAACGTTGAAATGATGCTTGTTGTAATTACAAGCTCCATCTTTTTTCTCAGCGATGTTGGAGAAAAGTCCCATATAAAATCAGTCTAAAATGTGTTTGAATCGAGAACTGCCAGACACAATGAAAAGTATACAGTATTTTTCCCAGCTTGATTTTGGTCAAATAAATATAGTTTTGAGCCAAACAGGAGTCAAATATTCAATCTTCTGACCTGTTATCAGACACGTTATTCATTGCGCCACTGGACGCACAGCCAAGCTGAAGTCAGGACACACCTAGGCCAGTGTACACATTCATAGCTTCTGTCACCGACAAGGTTCCTTGGGATTTCTGTTACAGATGCAAATCTTAATTTGATCCTCCTGTTGTTGCATGAATTTTACTGCAGAGCAAGAAATGCAGCCATGAAGTGTATTCAACGTTTAAAAAGCCTTGTATAATTTGAATGTACATAACATATCACATTTCCTGTTGCTGAGGGAATATTGTTGTGTTGTGTGAAACTGCTGCCAGTTAAAATGCAGCATCTGTTGTTACACAAGTGCATCACAAACGACAAGATACTCTTTCCTATACCGGGAGTTGAACCCGGGCCACCTGGGTGAAAACAGGAATCCTAACCGCTAGACCATATGGGAAGACACATACTTAAAATACACATCACAGACAAATCTTTAAATGTTGACATTATGCCTGTTGGATTAAAAGCTACATCTTTTTTTCTCTGAGATGTTGGGGAATGTCCAGATGAAATCAGTCTAAAATGAGTTTGAAGTGGAAACAGCCAGAAGCACTGAAAAGTATTAAGTATCAATCCCGGCTTGATTTCAATCAATTAAATTAAGGATCGAGCCAGCCAGGAGTCAAACCTAGAATCTTCTGATCCGTAGTCAGACACGTTATCCATTGCGCCACTGGCCCCACATCTAAGCTGAAGTCAGGTCACAGCTAGACCAGTGTACACAGTCATTGCGTCTGTCAACAACAAGGTTCCTTGGTTTTCTGTTTCAGATGCATATCTTAATTTGATCCTCCTGTTGTTGCATGAATTTTACTGCAGAGCAAGAAATGCAAACTTGAAGTGTATTCAATGTTTAAAAAGTCTTGTAAATTATGAATCTACAAAACATGTCACATTTGCTGTTGCTGAGGGAATATTGTTGTGTTGTGTGATTCTGCTGCCAGTTAAAATGTGGTATCTGTTCTTACACAAGTGCATCCCAAATGACAAGATGTTCTTTCCCATACTGGGAGTTCAACCCGGGCGAAAACCAGGAATCCTAAAAGCCAGACCATATGGGAAGACAGTTACTTTAAAAAAACATCACAGACAAATCCATAAACGTTGAAATTATGCTTGTTGTAATTACAAGCTCCATCTTTTTCTCAGAGATGTTGGAGAAAAGTCCCATATAAAATCAGTCTAAAATGTGTTTGAATCGAGAACTGCCAGACACAATGAAAAGTATACAGTATTTTTCCCAGCTTGATTTTGGTCAAATAAATCTAGTTTTGAGCCAAACAGGAGTCATATATTCAATCTTCTGACCTGTTATCAGACACATTATCCATTGCGCCACTGGCCGCACAGCCAAGCTGAAGTCAGGACACACCTAGGCCAGTGTACACAGTCATAGCTTCTGTCACCGACAAGGTTCCTTGGGATTTCTGTTACAGATGCAAATCTTAATTTGATCCTCCTGTTGTTGCATGAATTTTACTGCAGAGCAAGAAATGCAGCCATGAAGTGTATTCAACGTTTAAAATGACTTGTATAATTTGAATCTACATAACATGTCACATGTCCTGTTACTGAGGGAACATTGTTGTGTTGTGTGAAACTGCTGCCAGTTAAAATGCAGTATCTGTTGTTACATGTTAGATATTCTTTCCCTTACGGGGAGTTGAAACCAGGCCACCTGGGTGAAAACCAGGAATCCTAACCGCTAGACCATATGGGAAGACACATACTTAAAATACACATCACAGACAAATCTTTAAATGTTGACATTATGCCTGTTGGATTAAAAGCTACATCTTTTTTTCTCTGAGATGTTGGGGAATGTCCAGATGAAATCAGTCTAAAATGAGTTTGAAGTGAGAACAGCCAGAAGCACTGAAAAGTATTCAGTATCAATCCCGGCTTGATTTCAATCAATTAAATATCAAGCCAGCCAGGAGTCGAACCTAGAATCTTCTGATCCGTAGTCAGACACGTTATCCATTGCGCCACTGGCCCCACGTCTAAGCTGAAGTCAGGTCACAGCTAGACCAGTGTACACAGTCATTGCATCTGTCAACAACAAGGTTCCTTGGTTTTCTGTTTCAGATGCATATCTTAATTTGATCCTCCTGTTGTTGCATGAATTTTACTGCAGAGCAAGAAATGCAAACTTGAAGTGTATTCAATGTTTAAAAAGTCTTGTAAATTATGAATCTACAAAACATGTCACATTTGCTGTTGCTGAGGGAATATTGTTGTGTTGTGTGATTCTGCTGCCAGTTAAAATGTGGTATCTGTTCTTACACAAGTGCATCCCAAATGACAAGATGTTCTTTCCCATACTGGGAGTTCAACCCGGGCGAAAACCAGGAATCCTAAACGCCAGACCATATGGGAAGACAGTTACTTAAAAAAACATCACAGACAAATCCATAAACGTTGAAATTATGCTTGTTGTAATTACAAGCTCCATCTTTTTTCTCAGAGATGTTGGAGAAAAGTCCCATGTAAAATCAGTCTAAAATGTGTTTGAATCGAGAACTGCCAGACACAATGAAAAGTATACAGTATTTTTCCCAGCTTGATTTTGGTCAAATAAATCTAGTTTTGAGCCAAACAGGAGTCAAATATTCAATCTTCTGACCTGTTATCAGACACGTTATCCATTGCGCCACTGGCCGCACAGCCAAGCTGAAGTCAGGACACACCTAGGCCAGTGTACACAGTCATAGCTTCTGTCACCGACAAGGTTCCTTGGGATTTCTGTTACAGATGCAAATCCTAATTTGATCCTCCTGTTGTTGCATGAATTTTACTGCAGAGCAAGAAATGCAGCCATGAAGTGTATTCAACGTTTAAAATGCCTTGTATAATTTGAATCTACATAACATGTCACATTTCCTGTTGCTGAGGGAATATTGTTGTGTTGTGTGAAACTGCTGCCAGTTAAAATGCAATATCTGTTGTTACACAAGTGCATCCCAAACAACAAGATATTCTTTCCCATACCGGGAGTTGAACCCGGGCCACCTGGGTGAAAACAAGGAATCCTAACCGCTAGACCATATGGGAAGACACATACTTAAAATACATATCACAGACAAATCTTTAAATGTTGACATTATGCCTGTTGGATTAAAAGCTACATCTTTTTTTCTCTGAGATGTTGGGGAATGTCCAGATGAAATCAGTTTGAAGTGAGAACAGCCAGAAGCACTGAATAGTATTCAGTATCAATCCCGGCTTGATTTAAATCAATTCAATATCGAGCCAGCCAGGAGTCGAACCTAGAATCTTCTGATCCGTAGTCAGACACGTTATCCATTGCGCCACATTAAGCTGAGGTCAGGTCACACCTAGACCAGTGTACACAGTCATTGCGTCGGTCAACAACAAGGTTCCTTGGTTTTCTGTTTCAGATGCATATCTTAATTTGATCCTCCTGTTGTAGCATGAATTTTACTGCAGAGCAAGAAATGCAATCTTGAAGTGTTTTCAATGTTTAAAAAGTATTGTAAATTATGAATCTACAAAACATGTCACATTTGCTGTTGCTGAGGGAATATTGTTGTGTTGTGTGATTCTGCTGCCAGTTAAAATGTGGTATCTGTTCTTACACAAGTGCATCCCAAATGACAAGATGTTCTTTCCCATACTGGGAGTTCAACCCGGGCGAAAACCAGGAATCCTAAACGCCAGACCATATGGGAAGACAGTTACTTAAAAAAAACATCACAGACAAATCCATAAACGTTGAAATTATGCTTGTTGTAATTACAAGCTCCATCTTTTTTCTCAGAGATGTTGGAGAAAAGTCCCATGTAAAATCAGTCTAAAATGTGTTTGAATCGAGAACTGCCAGACACAATGAAAAGTATACAGTATTTTTCCCAGCTTGATTTTGGTCAAATAAATCTAGTTTTGAGCCAAACAGGAGTCAAATATTAAATCTTCTGACCTGTTATCAGACAAGTTATCCATTGCCCCACTGGCCGCACAGCCAAGCTGAAGTCAGGACACACCTAGGCCAGTGTACACAGTCATAGCTTCTGTCACCGACAAGGTTCCTTGGGATTTCTGTTACAGATGCAAATCTTAATTTGATCCTCCTGTTGTTGCATGAATTTTACTGCAGAGCAAGAAATGCAGCCATGAAGTGTATTCAACGTTTAAAAAGCCTTGTATAATTTGAATCTACATAACATGTCACATTTCCTGTTGCTGAGGGAATATTGTTGTGTTGTGTGAAACTGCTGCCAGTTAAAATGCAGTATCTGTTGTTACACAAGTGCATCCCAAACGACAAGATATTCTTTCCCATACCGGGAGTTGAACCCGGGCCACAACCAGGAATCCTAACCGCTAGACCATATGGGAAGACACATACTTAAAATACACATCACAGACAAATCTTTAAATGTTGACATTATGCCTGTTGGATTAAAAGCTACATCTTTTTTTCTCTGAGATGTTGGGGAATGTCCAGATGAAATCAGTCTAAAATGAGTTTGAAGTGAGAACAGCCAGAAGCACTGAAAAGTATTCAGTATCAATCCCGGCTTGATTTCAATCAATTAAATATCGAGCCAGCCAGGAGTCGAACCTAGAATCTTCTGATCCGTAGTCAGACACATTATCCATTGCGCCACTGGCCCCACGTCTAAGCTGAAGTCAGGTCACAGCTAGACCAGTGTACACAGTCATTGCGTCTGTCAACAACAAGGTTCCTTGGTTTTCTGTTTCAGATGCATATCTTAATTTGATCCTCCTGTTGTTGCATGAATTTTACTGCAGAGCAAGAAATGCAAACTTGAAGTGTATTCAATGTTTAAAAAGTCTTGTAAATTATGAATCTACAAAACATGTCACATTTGCTGTTGCTGAGGGAATATTGTTGTGTTGTGTGGTTCTGCTGCCAGTTAAAATGTGGTATCTGTTCTTACACAAGTGGATCCTAAATGACAAGATGTTCTTTCCCATACTGGGAGTTCAACCAGGGCGAAAACCAGGAATCCTAAACGCCAGACCATATGGGAAGACAGTTACTTAAAAAAACATCACAGACAAATCCATAAATGTTGAAATTATGCTTGTTGTAATTACAAGCTCCATCTTTTTTCTCAGAGATGTTGGAGAAAAGTCCCATGTAAAATCAGTCTAAAATGTGTTTGAATCGAGAACTGCCAGACACAATGAAAAGTATACAGTATTTTTCCCAGCTTGATTTTGGTCAAATAAATCTAGTTTTGAGCCAAACAGGAGTCAAATATTCAATCTTCTGACCTGTTATCAGACACGTTATCCATTGCGCCACTGGCCGCACAGCCAAGCTGAAGTCAGGACACACCTAGGCCAGTGTACACAGTCATAGCTTCTGTCACCGACAAGGTTCCTTGGGATTTCTGTTACAGATGCAAATCTTAATTTGATCCTCCTGTTGTTGCATGAATTTTACTGCAGAGCAAGAAATGCAGCCATGAAGTGTATTCAACGTTTAAAATGACTTGTATAATTTGAATCTACATAACATGTCACATTTCCTGTTGCTGAGGGAATATTGTTGTGTTGTGTGAAACTGCTGCCAGTTAAAATGCAATATCTGTTGTTACACAAGTGCATCCCAAACGACAAGATATTCTTTCCCATACCGGGAGTTGAACCCGGGCCACCTGGGTGAATGTCCAGATGAAATCAGTCTAAAATCAGTCTAAAATGAGTTTGAACTGAGAACAGCCAGAAGCACCGAAAAGTATACAGTATCAATCCCGGCTTGATTTCAATCAATTAAATTAAGTATCGAGCCAGCCAGGAGTCGAACCTAGAATCTTCTGATCCGTAGTCAGACACGTTATCCATTGCGCCACTGGCCCCACGTCTAAGATGAAGTCAGGTTATAGCTAGACCAGTGTACACAGTCATTGCGTCTGTCAACAACAAGGTTCCTTGGTTTTCTGTTTCAGATGCATATCTTAATTTGATCCTCCTGTTGTTGCATGAATTTTACTGCAGAGCAAGAAATGCAAACTTGAAGTGTATTCAATGTTTAAAAAGTCTTGTAAATTATGAATCTACAAAACATGTCACATTTGCTGTTGCTGAGGGAATATTGTTGTGTTGTGTGTTTCTGCTGCCAGTTAAAATGTGGTATCTGTTCTTACACAAGTGCATCCCAAATGACAAGATGTTCTTTCCCATACTGGGAGTTCAACCCGGGCGAAAACCAGGAATCCTAAACGCCAGACCATATGGGAAGACAGTTACTTAAAAAAAACATCACAGACAAATCCATAAACGTTGAAATTATGCTTGTTGTAATTACAAGATCCATCTTTTTTCTCAGAGATGTTGGAGAAAAGTCCCATGTAAAATCAGTCTAAAATGTGTTTGAATCGAGAACTGCCAGACACAATGAAAAGTATACAGTATTTTTCCCAGCTTGATTTTGGTCAAATAAATCTAGTTTTGAGCCAAACAGGAGTCAAATATTCAAACTTCTGACCTGTTATCAGACACGTTATCCATTGCGCCACTGGCCGCACAGCAAAGCTGAAGTCAGGACACACCTAGGCCAGTGTACACAGTCATAGCTTCTGTCACAGACAAGGTTCCTTGGGATTTCTGTTAAAAATGCAAATCTTAATTTGATCCTCCTGTTTTTGCATGAATTTTACTGCAGAGCAAGAAATGCAGCCATGAAGTGTATTCAACGTTTAAAATGCCTTGTATCATTTTAATCTACATAAAATGTCAAATTTCCTGTTGGTGAGGGAATATTGTTGTGTTGTGCGAAACTGCTGCCAGTTAAAATACAGTATCCGTTGTTACACAAGTGCATCCCAAACAACAAGATATTCTTTCCCATACCGGGAGTTGAACCCGGGCCACCTGGGTGAAAACCAGGAATCCTAACCGCTAGACCATATGGGAAAACACATACTTAAAATACACATCACAGACAAATCTTTAAATGTTGACATTATGCCTGTTGGATTAAAAACTACATATTTTTTTCTCTGAGATGTTGGGGAATGTCCAGATTAAATCAGTCTAAAATGAGTTTGAAGTGAGAACAGCCAGAAGCACTGAAAAGTATTAAGTATCAATCCCAGCTTGATTTCAATCAATTAAATTAAGTATCGAGCCAGCCAGGAGTCGAACCTAGAATCTTGTGATCCGTAGTCAGACACATTATCCATTGCGCCACAGGCCCCACGTCTAAGCTGAAGTCAGGTCACAGCTAGACCAGTGTACACAGTCATTGCGTCTGTCAACAACAAGGTTCCTTGGTTTTCTGTTTCAGATGCATATCTTAATTTGATCCTCCTGTTGTTGCATGAATTTTACTGCAGAGCAAGAAATGCAAACTTGAAGTGTATTCAATGTTTAAAAAGTCTTGTAAATTATGAATCTACAAAACATGTCACATTTGCTGTTGCTGAGGGAATATTGTTGTGTTGTGTGGTTCTGCTGCCAGTTAAAATGTGGTATCTGTTCTTACACAAGTGGATCCTAAATGACAAGATGTTCTTTCCCATACTGGGAGTTCAACCCGGGCGAAAACCAGGAATCCTAAACGCCAGACCATATGGGAAGACAGTTACTTAAAAAAACATCACAGACAAATCCATAAATGTTGAAATTATGCTTGTTGTAATTACAAGCTCCATCTTTTTTCTCAGAGATGTTGGAGAAAAGTCCCATGTAAAATCAGTCTAAAATGTGTTTGAATCGAGAACTGCCAGACACAATGAAAAGTATACAGTATTTTTCCCAGCTTGATTTTGGTCAAATAAATCTAGTTTTGAGCCAAACAGGAGTCAAATATTCAATCTTCTGACCTGTTATCAGACACGTTATCCATTGCGCCACTGGCCGCACAGCCAAGCTGAAGTCAGGACACACCTAGGCCAGTGTACACAGTCATAGCTTCTGTCACCGACAAGGTTCCTTGGGATTTCTGTTACAGATGCAAATCTTAATTTGATCCTCCTGTTGTTGCATGAATTTTACTGCAGAGCAAGAAATGCAGCCATGAAGTGTATTCAACGTTTAAAATGACTTGTATAATTTGAATCTACATAACATGTCACATTTCCTGTTGCTGAGGGAATATTGTTGTGTTGTGTGAAACTGCTGCCAGTTAAAATGCAATATCTGTTGTTACACAAGTGCATCCCAAACGACAAGATATTCTTTCCCATACCGGGAGTTGAACCCGGGCCACCTGGGTGAATGTCCAGATGAAATCAGTCTAAAATCAGTCTAAAATGAGTTTGAACTGAGAACAGCCAGAAGCACCGAAAAGTATACAGTATCAATCCCGGCTTGATTTCAATCAATTAAATTAAGTATCGAGCCAGCCAGGAGTCGAACCTAGAATCTTCTGATCCGTAGTCAGACACGTTATCCATTGCGCCACTGGCCCCACGTCTAAGATGAAGTCAGGTTATAGCTAGACCAGTGTACACAGTCATTGCGTCTGTCAACAACAAGGTTCCTTGGTTTTCTGTTTCAGATGCATATCTTAATTTGATCCTCCTGTTGTTGCATGAATTTTACTGCAGAGCAAGAAATGCAAACTTGAAGTGTATTCAATGTTTAAAAAGTCTTGTAAATTATGAATCTACAAAACATGTCACATTTGCTGTTGCTGAGGGAATATTGTTGTGTTGTGTGTTTCTGCTGCCAGTTAAAATGTGGTATCTGTTCTTACACAAGTGCATCCCAAATGACAAGATGTTCTTTCCCATACTGGGAGTTCAACCCGGGCGAAAACCAGGAATCCTAAACGCCAGACCATATGGGAAGACAGTTACTTAAAAAAAACATCACAGACAAATCCATAAACGTTGAAATTATGCTTGTTGTAATCACAAGATCCATCTTTTTTCTCAGAGATGTTGGAGAAAAGTCCCATGTAAAATCAGTCTAAAATGTGTTTGAATCGAGAACTGCCAGACACAATGAAAAGTATACAGTATTTTTCCCAGCTTGATTTTGGTCAAATAAATCTAGTTTTGAGCCAAACAGGAGTCAAATATTCAAACTTCTGACCTGTTATCAGACACGTTATCCATTGCGCCACTGGCCGCACAGCAAAGCTGAAGTCAGGACACACCTAGGCCAGTGTACACAGTCATAGCTTCTGTCACAGACAAGGTTCCTTGGGATTTCTGTTACAGATGCAAATCTTAATTTGATCCTCCTGTTGTTGCATGAATTTTACTGCAGAGCAAGAAATGCAGCCATGAAGTGTATTCAACGTTTAAAATACCTTGTATAATTTGAATCTACATAACATGTCACATTTCCTGTTGCTGAGGGAATATTGTTGTGTTGTGTGAAACTGCTGCCAGTTAAAATTCAATGTCTGTTGTTACACAAGTGCATCCCAAACTACAAGATATTCTTTCCCATAGCGGGAGTTGAACCCGGGCCACCTGGGTGAAAACCAGGAATCCTAACCGCTAGACCATATGGGAAGACGTATACTTAAAATACACATCACAGACAAATCTTTAAATGTTTACATTATGCCTGTTGGATTAAAAGCTACATCTTTTTTTCTCTGAGATGTTGGGGAATGTCCAGATGAAATCAGTCTAAAATGAGTTTGAAGTGAGAACAGCCAGAAGCACTGAAAAGTATTCAGTATCAATACCGGCTTGATTTAAATCAATTAAATTAAGTATCGAGCCAACCAGGAGTCGAACCTAGAATCTTCTGACCCGTAGTCAGACACGTTATCTATTGCACCACTGGCCCCACGTTTAAGCTGAAGTCAGGTCACAGCTAGACCAGTGTACACAGTCATTGCGTCTGTCAACAACAAGGTTCCTTGGTTTTCTGTTTCAGATGTATATCTTAATTTGATCCTCCTGTTGTTGCATGAATTTTACTGCAGAGCAAGAAATGCAAACTTGAAGTGTATTCAATGTTTAAAAAGTCTTGTAAATTATGAATCTACAAAACATGTCACATTTGCTGTTGCTGAGGGAATATTGTTGTGTTGTGTGATTCTGCTGCCAGTTAAAATGTGGTATCTGTTCTTACACAAGTGCATCCCAAATGACAAGATGTTCTTTCCCATACTGGGAGTTCAACCCGGGCGAAAACCAGGAATCCTAAACGCCAGACCATATGGGAAGACAGTTACTTAAAAAAAACATCACAGACAAATCCATAAACGTTGAAATTATGCTTGTTGTATTACAAGCTCCATCTTTTTTCTCAGAGATGTTGGAGAAAAGTCCCATATAAAATCAGTCTAAAATGTGTTTGAATCGAGAACTGCCAGACACAATGAAAAGTATACAGTATTTTTCCCAGCTTGATTTTGGTCAAATAAATATAGTTTTGAGCCAAACAGGACTCAAATATTCAACTTCTGACCTGTTATCAGACACGTTATCCATTGCGCCACTGGCCGCACAGCCAAGCTGAAGTCAGGACACACCTAGGCCAGTGTACACAGTCATAGCTTCTGTCACAGACAAGGTTCCTTGGGATTTCTGTTACAGATGCAAATCTTAATTTGATCCTCCTGTTGTTGCATGAATTTTACTGCAGAGCAAGAAATGCAGCCATGAAGTGTATTCAACGTTTAAAATGCCTTGTATAATTTGAATCTACATAACATGTCACATTTCCTGTTGCTGAGGGAATATTGTTGTGTTGTGTGAAACTGCTGCCAGTTAAAATGCAATATCTGTTGTTACACAAGTGCATCCCAAACTACAAGATATTCTTTCCCATACCGGGAGTTGAACCCGGGCCACCTGGGTGAAAACCAGGAATCCTAACCGCTAGACCATATGGGAAGACACATACTTAAAATACACATCACAGACAAATCTTTAAATGTTGACATTATGCCTGTTGGATTAAAAGCTACATCTTTTTTTCTCTGAGATGTTGGGGAATGTCCAGATGAAATCAGTCTAAAATGAGTTTGAAGTGAGAACAGTCAGAAGCACTGAAAAGTATTCAGTATCAATACCGGCTTGATTTAAATAAATTAAATTAAGTATCGAGCCAGCCAGGAGTCGAACCTAGAGTCTTCTGATCCGTAGTCAGACACGTTATCCATTGCGCCACTGGCCCCACGTCTAAGCTGAAGTCAGGTCACAGCTAGACCAGTGTACACAGTCATTGCGTCTGTCAACAACAAGGTTCCTTGGTTTTCTGTTTCAGATGCATATCTTAATTTGATCCTCCTGTTGTTGCATGAATTTTACTGCAGAGCAAGAAATGCAAACTTGAAGTGTATTCAATGTTTAAAAAGTATTGTAAATTATGAATCTACAAAACATGTCACATTTGCTGTTGCTGAGGGAATATTGTTGTGTTGTGTGATTCTGCTGCCAGTTAAAAGTCTGTTGTTACACAAGTGCATCCCAAATGACAAGATGTTCTTTCCCATACCGGGAGTTCAACCCGGGCGAAAACCAGGAATCCTAAACGCCAGACCATATGGGAAGACAGTTACTTAAAAAAACATCACAGACAAATCCATAAACGTTGAAATTATGCTTGTTGTAATTACAAGCTCCATCTTTTTCTCAGAGATGTTGGAGAAAAGTCCCATATAAAATCAGTCTAAAATGTGTTTGAATCGAGAACTGCCAGACACAATGAAAAGTATACAGTATTTTTCCCAGCTTGATTTTGGTCAAATAAATCTAGTTTTGAGCCAAACAGGAGTCAAATATTCAATCTTCTGACCTGTTATCAGACACGTTATCCATTGCGCCACTGGCCGCACAGCCAAGCTGAAGTCAGGACACACCTAGGCCAGTGTACACAGTCATAGCTTCTGTCACCGACAAGGTTCCTTGGGATTTCTGTTACAGATGCAAATCTTAATTTGATCCTCCTGTTGTTGCATGAATTTTACTGCAGAGCAAGAAATGCAGCCATGAAGTGTATTCAACGTTTAAAATGCCTTGTATAATTTGAATCTACATAACATGTCACATTTCCTGTTGCTGAGGGAATATTGTTGTGTTGAATCCCAAAAGACAAGATATTCTTTCCCATACCGGGAGTTGAACCCAGGCCACCTGGGTGAAAACCAGGAATCCTAACCGCTAGACCATATGGGAAGACACATACTTAAAATACACATCACAGACAAATCTTTAAATGTTGACATTATGCCTGTTGGATTAAAAGCTACATCTTTTTTTCTCTGAGATGTTGGGGAATGGCCAGATGGAATCAGTCCAAAATGAGTTTGAAGTGAGAACAGCCAGAAGCACTGAAAAGAATACAGTATCAATCCCGGCTTGATTTCAATCAATTAAATTAATTATCGAGCCAGCCAGGAGTCGAACCTAGAATCTTCTGATCTGTAGTCAGACACGTTATCCATCGCGCCACTGGCCCCACGTCTAAGCTGAAGTCAGGTCACAGCTAGACCAGTGTACACAGTCATTGCGTCTGTCAACAACAAGGTTCCTTGGTTTTCTGTTTCAGATGCATATCTTAATTTGATCCTCCTGTTGTTGCATGAATTTTACTGCAGAGCAAGAAATGCAAACTTGAAGTGTATTCAATGTTTAAAAAGTCTTGTAAATTATGAATCTACAAAACATGTCACATTTGCTGTTGCTGAGGGAATATTGTTGTGTTGTGTGATTCTGCTGCCAGTTAAAATGTGGTATCTGTTCTTACACAAGTGCATCCCAAATGACAAGATGTTCTTTCCCATACAGGGAGTTCAACCCGGGCGAAAGTGGGCCAGTGTACACAGTCATAGCTTCTGTCACCGACAAGGTTCCTTGGGATTTCTGTTACAGATGCAAATCTTAATTTGCATGAATTTTACTGCAGAGCAAGAAATGCAGCCATGAAGTGTATTCAACGTTTAAAATGCCTTGTATAATTTGAATCTACATAACATGTCACATTTCCTGTTGCTGAGGGAATATTGTTGTGTTGTGTGAAACTGCTGCCAGTTAAAATGCAGTATCTGTTGTTACACAAGTGCATCCCAAACGACAAGATATTCTTTCCTATACCGGGAGTTGAACCCGGGCCACCTGGGTGAAAACCAGGAATCCTAACCGCTAGACCATATGGGAAGACACATACTTAAAATACACATCACAGACAAATCTTTAAATGTTGACATTATGCCTGTTGGATTAAAAGCTACATCTTTTTTTCTCTGAGATGTTGGGGAATGTCCAGATGAAATCAGTCTAAAATGAGTTTGAAGTGAGAACAGCCAGAAGCACTGAAAAGTATTCAGTATCAATCCCGGCTTGATTTCAATCAATTAAATTAAGTATCGAGCCAGCCAGGAGTCGAACCTAGAATCTTCTGATCCGTAGTCAGACACGTTATCCATTGCGCCACTGGCCCCACGTGAAAGCTGAAGTCAGGTCACAGCTAGACCAGTGTACACAGTCATTGCGTCTGTCAACAACAAGGTTCCTTGGTTTTCTGTTTCAGATGCATATCTTAATTTGATCCTCCTGTTGTTGCATGAATTTTACTGCAGAGCAAGAAATGCAAACTTGAAGTGTATTCAATGTTTAAAAAGTCTTGTAAATTATGAATCTACAAAACATGTCACATTTGCTGTTGCTGAGGGAATATTGTTGTGTTGTGTGATTCTGCTGCCAGTTAAAATGTGGTATCTGTTCTTACACAAGTGCATCCCAAATGACAAGATGTTCTTTCCCATACTGGGAGTTCAACCAGGGCGAAAACCAGGAATCGTAAACGCCAGACCATATGGGAAGACAGTTACTTAAAAAAAACATCACAGACAAATCCATAAACGTTGAAATTATGCTTGTTGTATTACAAGCTCCATCTTTTTCTCAGAGATGTTGGAGAAAAGTCCCATATAAAATCAGTCTAAAATGTGTTTGAATCGAGAACTGCCAGACACAATGAAAAGTATACAGTATTTTTCCCAGCTTGATTTTGGTCAAATAAATATAGTTTTGAGCCAAACAGGAGTCAAATATTCAATCTTCTGACCTGTTATCAGACACGTTATCCATTGCGCCACTGGCCGCACAGCCAAGCTGAAGTCAGGCCAGTGTACACAGTCATAGCTTCTGTCACCGACAAGGTTCCTTGGGATTTCTGTTTCAGATGCAAATCTTAATTTGATCCTCCTGTTGTTGCATGAATTTTACTGCAGAGCAAGAAATGCAGCCATGAAGTGTATTCAACGTTTAAAATGCCTTGTATAATTTGAATCTACATAACATGTCACATTTCCTGTTGCTGAGGGAATATTGTTGTGTTGTGTGAAACTGATGCCAGTTAAAATGCAGTATCTGTTGTTCCACAAGTGCATCCCAAACGACAAGATTTTCGTTCCCATACCAGGAGTTAAACACGGGCCACCTGGGTGAAAACCAGGAATCCTAACCGCTAGACCATATGGGAAGACACATACTTAAAATACACATCACAGACAAATCTTTAAATGTTGACATTATGCCTGTTGGATTAAAAGCTACATCTTTTTTTCTCTGAGATGTTGGGGAATGGCCAGATGGAATCAGTCCAAAATGAGTTTGAAGTGAGAACAGCCAGAAGCACTGAAAAGAATACAGTATCAATCCCGGCTTGATTTCAATCAATTAAATTAATTATCGAGCCAGCCAGGAGTCGAACCTAGAATCTTCTGATCCGTAGTCAGACACGTTATCCATTGCGCCACTGGCCCCACGTGAAAGCTGAAGTCAGGTCACAGCTAGACCAGTGTACACAGTCATTGCGTCTGTCAACAACAAGGTTCCTTGGTTTTCTGTTTCAGATGCATATCTTAATTTGATCCTCCTGTTGTTGCATGAATTTTACTGCAGAGCAAGAAATGCAAACTTGAAGTGTATTCAATGTTTAAAAAGTCTTGTAAATTATGAATCTACAAAACATGTCACATTTGCTGTTGCTGAGGGAATATTGTTGTGTTGTGTGATTCTGCTGCCAGTTAAAATGTGGTATCTGTTCTTACACAAGTGCATCCCAAATGACAAGATGTTCTTTCCCATACTGGGAGTTCAACCCGGGCGAAAACCAGGAATCCTAAACGCCAGACCATATGGGAAGACAGTTACTTTAAAAAAACATCACAGACAAATCCATAAACGTTGAAATTATGCTTGTTGTATTACAAGCTCCATCTTTTTCTCAGAGATGTTGGAGAAAAGTCCCATATAAAATCAGTCTAAAATGTGTTTGAGTCGAGAACTGCCAGACACAATGAAAAGTATACAGTATTTTTCCCAGCTTGATTTTGGTCAAATAAATCTAGTTTTGAGCCAAACAGGAGTCAAATATTCAATCTTCTGACCTGTTATCAGACACGTTATCCATTGCGCCACTGGCCGCACAGTCAAGCTGAAGTCAGGCCAGTGTACACAGTCATAGCTTCTGTCACCGACAAGGTTCCTTGGGATTTCTGTTACAGATGCAAATCTTAATTTGCATGAATTTTACTGCAGAGCAAGAAATGCAGCCATGAAGTGTATTCAACGTTTAAAATGCCTTGTATAATTTGAATCTACATAACATTTCCTGTTGCTGAGGGAATATTGTTGTGTTGTGTGAAACTGCTGCCAGTTAAAATGCAGTATCTGTTGTTACACAAGTGCATCCCAAATGACAAGATATTCTTTCCCATACCGGGAGTTGAACCCGGGCCACCTGGGTGAAAACCAGGAATCCTAACCGCTAGACCATATGGGAAGACACATACTTAAAATACACATCACAGACAAATCTTTAAATGTTGACATTATTATCCTGTTGGATTAAAAGCTACATCTTTTTTTCTCTGAGATGTTGGGGAATGTCCAGATGAAATCAGTCTAAAGTGAGAACAGCCAGAAGCACTGAAAAGTATTCAGTATCAATCCCAGCTTGATTTCAATCAATTAGATTAATTATCAAGCCAGCCAGGAGTCGAACCTAGAATCTTCTGATCCGTAGTCAGACACGTTATCCATTGCGCCACTGGCCCCACGTGAAAGCTGAAGTCAGGTCACAGCTAGACCAGTGTACACTGTCATTGCGTCTGTCAACAACAAGGTTCCTTGGTTTTCTGTTTCAGATGCATATCTTAATTTGATCCTCCTGTTGTTGCATGAATTTTACTGCAGAGCAAGAAATGCAAACTTGAAGTGTATTCAATGTTTAAAAAGTCTTGTAAATTATGAATCTACAAAACATGTCACATTTGCTGTTGCTGAGGGAATATTGTTGTGTTGTGTGATTCTGCTGCCAGTTAAAATGTGGTATCTGTTCTTACACAAGTGCATCCCAAATGACAAGATGTTCTTTCCCATACTGGGAGTTCAACCCGGGCGAAAACCAGGAATCCTAAACGCCAGACCATATGGGAAGACAGTTACTTAAAAAAAACATCACAGACAAATCCATAAACGTTGAAATTATGCTTGTTGTATTACAAGCTCCATCTTTTTCTCAGAGATGTTGGAGAAAAGTCCCATATAAAATCAGTCTAAAATGTGTTTGAATCGAGAACTGCCAGACACAATGAAAAGTATACAGTATTTTTCCCAGCTTGATTTTGGTCAAATAAATATAGTTTTGAGCCAAACAGGAGTCAAATATTCAATCTTCTGATCTGTTATCAGACACGTTATCCATTGCGCTACTGGCCGCACAGCCAAGCTGAAGTCAGGCCAGTGTACACAGTCATAGCTTCTGTCACCGACAAGGTTCCTTGGGATTTCTGTTTCAGATGCAAATCTTAATTTGATCCTCCTGTTGTTGCATGAATTTTACTGCAGAGCAAGAAATGCAGCCATGAAGTGTATTCAACGTTTAAAATGCCTTGTATAATTTGAATCTACATAACATGTCACATTTCCTGTTGCTGAGGGAATATTGTTGTGTTGTGTGAAACTGCTGCCAGTTAAAATGCAGTATCTGTTGTTACACAAGTACATCCCAAACGACAAGATATTCTTTCACATACCAGGAGTTGAACCCGGGCCACCTGGTTGAAAACCAGGAATCCTAACCGCTAGACCATATGGGAAGACACATACGTAAAATACACATCACAGACAAATCTTTAAATGTTGACATTATGCCTGTTGGATTAAAAGCTACATCTTTTTTTCTCTGAGATGTTGGGGAATGTCCAGATGAAATCAGTCTAAAATGAGTTTGAAGTGAGAACAGCCAGAAGCACTGAAAAGTATTCAATATCAATCCCGGCTTGATTTCAATCAATTAAATTAAGTATCGAGCCAGCCAGGAGTCGAACCTAGAATCTTCTGACCCGTAGTCAGACACGTTATCCATTGCGCTACTGGCCGCACAGCCAAGCTGAAGTCAGGCCAGTGTACACAGTCATAGCTTCTGTCACCGACAAGGTTCCTTGGGATTTCTGTTACAGATGCAAATCTTAATTTGCATGAATTTTACTGCAGAGCAAGAAATGCAGCCATGAAGTGTATTCAACGTTTAAAATGCCTTGTATAATTTGAATCTACATAACATTTCCTGTTGCTGAGGGAATATTGTTGTGTTGTGTGAAACTGCTGCCAGTTAAAATGCAGTATCTGTTGTTACACAAGTGCATCCCAAATGACAAGATATTCTTTCCCATACCGGGAGTTGAACCCGGGCCACCTGGGTGAAAACCAGGAATCCTAACCGCTAGACCATATGGGAAGACACATACTTAAAATACACATCACAGACAAATCTTTAAATGTTGACATTATTATCCTGTTGGATTAAAAGCTACATCTTTTTTTCTCTGAGATGTTGGGGAATGTCCAGATGAAATCAGTCTAAAGTGAGAACAGCCAGAAGCACTGAAAAGTATTCAGTATCAATCCCAGCTTGATTTCAATCAATTAGATTAATTATCGAGCCAGCCAGGAGTCGAACCTAGAATCTTCTGATCCGTAGTCAGACACGTTATCCATTGCGCCACTGGCCCCACGTGAAAGCTGAAGTCAGGTCACAGCTAGACCAGTGTACACTGTCATTGCGTCTGTCAACAACAAGGTTCCTTGGTTTTCTGTTTCAGATGCATATCTTAATTTGATCCTCCTGTTGTTGCATGAATTTTACTGCAGAGCAAGAAATGCAAACTTGAAGTGTATTCAATGTTTAAAAAGTCTTGTAAATTATGAATCTACAAAACATGTCACATTTGCTGTTGCTGAGGGAATATTGTTGTGTTGTGTGATTCTGCTGCCAGTTAAAATGTGGTATCTGTTCTTACACAAGTGCATCCCAAATGACAAGATGTTCTTTCCCATACTGGGAGTTCAACCCGGGCGAAAACCAGGAATCCTAAACGCCAGACCATATGGGAAGACAGTTACTTAAAAAAAACATCACAGACAAATCCATAAACGTTGAAATTATGCTTGTTGTATTACAAGCTCCATCTTTTTCTCAGAGATGTTGGAGAAAAGTCCCATATAAAATCAGTCTAAAATGTGTTTGAATCGAGAACTGCCAGACACAATGAAAAGTATACAGTATTTTTCCCAGCTTGATTTTGGTCAAATAAATATAGTTTTGAGCCAAACAGGAGTCAAATATTC
>NW_027258247.1:70000-90487 GCF_045791955.1 Oncorhynchus clarkii lewisi | reverse complement strand
CTCTCTCTCTCTCTCTCTCTCTCTCTCTCTCTCTCTCTCTCTCTCTCTCTCTCTCTCTCTCTCTCTCTCTCTCTCTCTCTCTCTCTCTCTCTCTCTCTCTCTCTCTCTCTCTCTCTCTCTCTCTCTCTCTCTCTCTCTCTCTCTCTCTCTCTCTCTCTCTCTCTCTCTCTCTCTCTCTCCTCACACAGCATCATCCAATCATATACAGTATGTGCTGTGTAGTTGTGAGAACCAATCACACATACAGAGATGATATACACTGAGTGTAATAAAACATTAAGAACACCTGATTTGATCATCAGGGCATGGACTCTATAAGGTGTCGATGCTGGCCGATGTTGACTCCAATGCTTCCCACAGTTGTGTCAACTTGGCTGGATGTCCTTTGGGTGGAGGACCATCCTTGATACACACGGGAAACTGTTGAGCATGAAAAACTCAGCAGCGTTGCAGTTCTTGGAACACTCAAACTGGTGTGCCTGGCACCTACTACAATACCCCATTCCATGGCAATTAAATATTTTGTCTTGTCCATTCACCCTCTGAATGGCACACATACACAATACATGTCTCAGTTGTCTTAATGCTTAAAAATCCTTCTTTAACCTGTATCCTTACCTTCATCTACACTGATTGGTGGATTTAACAAGTGACATCAATAAGGGATCATATCTTTCACCTGGATTCACCTGGTCAGTCTGTCATGGAAGAGCAGGTGTTCCTAATGTTTTGTCCACACAGTATATACTGAGTGAATAGTAAACACACGTTTCTCCTAGGTAACAGTGGCTGAGTTACACACACTCGCACACACACACACACACACACACACACACACACACACACACACACACACACACACACACACACACACTAGTGCTGAACGATTCGTGCTTTTAGTGGTCGGTTCAGTTTCATTTCAATTATTTTTTTTAAATATATAGTGGATTTCGGTTTAGATTATTATTTTTTTTTACATTAAATGCACTATGCATTATGTGGGTTGAATGCTGTAACAACACTGAATAAAACAATTAATACAAGTCCCATGATGGTAGTGACTGTCCATTACTGTCTATGATTTATTAACCACCATTTACTCACATTACTTTAACTCAGTATTTCAGTTGTTGTGTTTATTACATTTATTTTATTTGATGACTTCATTATTTCATTCCACGTCATCATCTCATCTCTATAGAGCTGCTGTCTACGCTGTCTGACAAAATCACTATTTTAGTAGTTCTTCAAAGGAAATAAGGCATATTTTTATGACTACTGAATACAAACTATCAATCACTTAGATCATGTATTTTCAGGTACAGATACCTCGCGAAGCAACTGCTTTCTATCCCTCTCCATGGAGCATTCTTCTCTTCTCTCGGTGTCTGCCCGCTACTAACCTAACATTGCAGGTGTAAAATAAACGTACCGGGACACAACAGATTATGGCCATCGTAGTTAACTACAACCTTTTTGGCACTTAACTATGTTGAATTTTGAGCTCTCGGACACTACAACTCCCTACTACATCGCACAGTTTGGGCTTGATCTGATTTATTTTTAGAGAAACTACGCAATGTGCGCATTGAGCTCAAAGGAAAATAATTGAAGGAGATGGAATTCAAACAATTGAACCGACGTCGGTCAATTAGTTGTTTTAAAACCTGCAAAAATAACAGACATTTTCTCAGCACTAACACACACACACACACACACATACATACACACACACACACACACGTCACTCTGTCCATTTAGATATACACATGTATACACACTTGGTTTTGATTTTATTAGGATCCCCATTAGCTGTTGTGATAGCAGCAGCTACTCTTCCTCTGGGGTCCACACAAAATATGACACAGAACATTAATAGACAAGAACAGCTTAAGGACAGAACAACATATATTTACAATGTCACACACAGCCTACATATCAGTACAGTCGTGGCCAAAAGTTTTGAGAATGACACAAATATTAATTTCCACAAAGTTTGCTGCTTCAGTGTCTTTAGATATTTTTGTCAGATGTTCCTATGGAAGACTCAAGTATAATTACAAGCAGTTCATAAGTGTCAAAGGCTTTTATTGACAATTACATGAAGTTGATGCAAAGAGTCAATATTTGCAGTGTTGACCCTTCTTTTCAAGACCTCTGCAATTCGCCCTGGCATGCTATGAATTAACTTCTGGGCCACATCCTGACTGATGGCAGCCCATTCTTGCATAATCAATGATTGGAGTTTGTCAGAATTTGTGTGGTTTTGTTTGTCCACCCACCTCTTGAGGATTGACCACAAGTTCTCAATGGGATTAAGGTCTGGGGAGTTTCCTGGCCATGGACCCAAAATATCGATGTTTTGTTCCCTGAACCACTTAGTTATCACTTTTTCCTTATGGCAAGGTGCTCCATCATGCTGGAAAAGGCATTGTTCGTCATCAAACTGTTCCTGGATGGTTGGGAGAAGTTGCTCTCGAAGGATGTGTTGGTACCATTCTTTATTCATGGTTGTGTTCTTAGGCAAAATTGTGAGTGAGCCCACTCCCTTCTCCGAAAAGCAACCCCACACATGAATGGTCTCAGGATGCTTTACTGTTGGCATGACACAGGACTGATGGTAATGCTCACCTTATCTTCTCCGGACAAGCTTTTTTCTGGATGCCACAAACAATCGGAAAGGGGATTCATCAGAGAAAATGACTTTACCCCAGTCCTCAGCAGTCCAATCCCTGTACATTTTGCAGAATATCAGTCTGTCTCTGATGTTTTTCCTGGAGAGAGGTGGCTTCTTTGCTGCCCTTCTTGACACCAGACCATTCTTCAAAAGTATTTGCCTCACTGTGCGTGCAGATGCACTCACACCTGCCTGCTGCCATTCCTGAGAAAGCTCTGTACTGGTGGTGCCCCGATCCCCCAGCTGAATCAACTTTAGGAGATGATCCTGGCGCTTGCTGGACTTTCTTGGGCACCCTGAAGCCTTCTTCACAACAATTGAACTGCTCTCCTTGAAGTTCTTGATGATCCAATATCCTTGCCTGTGAAGCCCTTTTTGTGCAAAGCAATGATGACGGCACGTGCTTCCTTGCAGGTAACCATGGTTGACAGAGGAAGACCAATGATTCCAAGCACTACCCTCCTTTTTAAGCTTCCAATCTGTTATTCAAACTCAATCAGCATGACAGAGTGATCTCCAGCCTTGTCCTCGTCAACACTCACACCTGTGTTAACCTTTTGCGTGTAGGGGTCAGTATTTTAGTTTTTGGATAAAAAACGCACCCATTTGAAACTGCCCATTTGTCAGCCCCAGAAACTAGATTATGCATATAAATTGTCAGATTGGGATAGAAAACACTCTAAAGTTTCCAAAACTGTAAAAATATTGTCTGTGAGTATAACAGAACTGATATTGCAGGCGAAAACCTGAGGAAAATCCAATCAGGAAGTGCCTCTTATTTTGAAACCTCTCTGTTCCGATGCATGCCTATCCTCCATTTAAAGGGGTATCAACCAGATTCCTTTTTCTATGGCTTCCCTAAGATGTCAACAGTCTTTAGACATATTTTCAGGCTTTTATTTTGAAAAATGAGCGTGAAAGATCACATTGCGTAAGTGGATAGGTGGGGGCTCTCAGATTGAGTTTTGCGCTACAGAGTAAAGCGGTCATTGTTTCTTCCGGTGTTTTTGAAAAACCTACACACCGGTTGATATATTATCAAATATATATTTTAAAAACAACCTGAGGATTGATTATAAAAAACGTTTGACATGTTTCTGTGGACATTATGGATATTATTTGGAATATACGTCTGCGTTGTCGTGACCGCTCTTTCCTGTCGATTTCTGAACATAACGCGACAAACAAACGGAGGTATTTTGGGTATAAAAATAATCTTTATGGAACTAAAGGAACATTTGTTGTGTAACTGGGAGTCTCATGAGTGAAAACATCCGAAGATCATCAAAGGTAAACGATTAATTTGATTGCTTTTCTGATTTTCGTGACCTAGCTACTTAATGCTTAGTGTACATAATGTTATGCTATGCTATCGATAAACTTACACAAACGCTTGGATTGCTTTCGCTGTAAAGCATAATTTCTAAATCTGAGACGACAGGTGGATTAACAAAAGGTAAAATTGTGTTTTGCAATGTTGCACTTGTGATTTCATGAATATGAATATTTTTTTGTAATATTATTTGACTGTGGCGCTATGCTATTCAGCGGTTATTGACAAAAATGATTCCACTAACGGGATCAAGAAGTTCACAAGAGAATCACTGACATGATGTCAGCTGGTCCTTTTGTGGCAGGGCTGAAATGCAGTGGAAATGTTTTGGGGGGGATTCAGTTCATTTGCATGCAAAGAGGGAATTTGTAATTAACTGCAATTCATCTGATCACTCTTCATAACATTCTGGAGTATATGCAAATTGCCATAATACAAACTGAGGCAGCAAACTTTGTGAAAATTAATATTTGTATCATTCTCAAAACGTTTGGCCATGACTGTATATACACACAATATTTAGGTCAAATAGGGGAGAGGTGTTGTGTGGTGAGTTTTTGCTTAATCGTTTTTTTTTTTTAAACCAGGTTTTCTGTTCACTTGAGCAATCTTTGATGAAAGGGAGTTCCATGTAATCAGAGCCCTGGTGACATGTCTATTGGGGTATGTGTGTGTATGTGTGTGTCAGTGCTGTATGTAAATTTACAAAATATGCTAACAATTTTTAATTAATGTTTCTTCTAAAAACAAGAAGTGATGCAGTCAGCCTCTACTTTTAGCCAAGAGAGACTGGCATGTATAGTATTAATATTAACCCTATGATTACAGTGAAGAGCAAGACGTGAATCTCTTTTCTGGACCAGCTGCAGTTTTTCTAGGTCTTTCTTTGCAGACTTGCAGACTGGACAATATCACATCAAGACACACATAATACACCTAAGCACTGTCCTCTGTTGTGTGTGTGTGTGTGTGTGTGTGTGTGTGTGTGTGTGGGTGTGTGTGTGTGTATGTGTGTGTGTGTGTGTGTGTGTGTGTGTATATGTGTGTGTGATGCATTATACTTCTACTGATGTACTGTCTAAGTGGATCCAACGGTGCCACAAATTTAATTAAATACCTGACATTCACCAGCATGTGCCCAGAGTCGCACACGCACACACGCACCGACAGACAGGCACAGGAACAGGTAATGTCTCCAGTCCAGAGTTTTCTGTTCTGTTCAGAACCACAGTTTGGGTTCAGATTAGACAACCTTGTACGTTTGTTTAGTTTGGGTCTTCAAAGTCAATTTATAATATTTGTTACATTTTATTTTCTATTATTCATTGATGCTTTGTAAATCCATTTGAATTCAATCACTTTTTTTTCAATCACTTGGACCAAACTCAAGCCAATTTACTGGTGGACCAAACTAAACCCAGTGCAATAGTAGTGGAACAAACTAAACCCAGTGCAATAGTAGTGGACCAAACTAAACCCAGTGTAATAGTAGTGGAACAAACTAAACCCAGTGTAATAGTAGTGGAACAAACTAATCCCAGTGTAATAGTAGTGGACCAAACTCAACCCAGTGTAATACTAGTGGACCAAACTAAACCCAGTGTAATAGTAGTGGACCAAACTCAACCCAGTGTAATAGTAGTGGACCAAACTAAACCCAGTGTAATACTAGTGGACCAAACTAAACCCAGTGCAATAATAGTGGACCAAACTAAACCCAGTGTAATAGTAGTGGAACAAACTAAACCCAGTGTAATAGTAGTGGAACAAACTAATCCCAGTGTAATAGTAGTGGACCAAACTCAACCCAGTGTAATAGTAGTGGACCAAACTCAGCCCAGTGTAATAGTAGTGGACCAAACTAATCCCAGTGTAATAGTAGTGGACCAAACTCAACCCAGTGTAATAGTAGTGGACCAAACTCAGCCCAGTGTAATAGTAGTGGACCAAACTAAACCCAGTGTAATAGTAGTGGAACAAACTAATCCCAGTGTAATAGTAGTGGACCAAACTCAACCCAGTGTAATAGTAGTGGACCAAACTCAACCCAGTGTAATAGTAGTGGACCAAACTCAACCCAGTGTAATAGTAGTGGACCAAACTCAACCCAGTGTAATACTAGTGGACCAAACTCAACCCAGTGTAATAGTAGTGGACCAAACTCAACCCAGTGTAATAGTAGTGGACCAAACTCAACCCAGTGTAATACTAGTGGACCAAACTAAACCCAGTGTAATAGTAGTGGACCAAACTCAACCCAGTGTAATACTAGTGGACCAAACTCAACCCAGTGTAATAGTTGTGGGAACAAACTCAGCCCAGTGTAATAGTAGTGGACCAAACTCAACCCAGTGTAATAGTAGTGGGAACAAACTCAACCCAGTGTTAGAGCAGAGGACCAAACTCATATTCAGCTAGTCCCATAATATATATAATTGATTTTCCCAAGAAATCTGGACTGAATGGCTCAGTCCCATTAATTAATTAATGAATTAAATCTCTGCTGAGTAAAGAGCTGTGGTTTTTAAACATAATTATGAATGCATTCCCTCTTTTTCCCTCCAGGGAGAAACAGAGCTAAAAGCCATAGAGGGTTTAGGTACTTAAGGCGGTTGATGTGGTTGAGGTGCTAAATGGTACTTAAGGTGGTTGATGTGGTTGAGGTGCTAAATGGTACTTAAGGCGGTTGATGTGGTTGAGGTGCTAAATGGTGCTTAAGGTGGTTGATGTGGTTGAGGTGCTAAATGGTACTTAAGGTGGTTGATGTGGTTGAGGTGCTAAATGTTACTTAAGGCGGTTGATGTGGTTGAGGTGCTAAATGGTGCTTAAGGTGGTTGATGTGGTTGAGGTGCTAAATGGTACTTAAGGTGGTTGATGTGGTTGAGGTGCTAAATGGTGCTTAAGGTGGTTGATGTGGTTGAGGTGCTAAATGGTACTTAAGGTGGTTGATGTGGTTGAGGTGCTTAAGGTGGTTGAGGAGGTTTAGGTGGTTGACGTGCTTAAGGTGGCTGATGTGGTTGATGAGGTTGAGGTGGTTGATGAGGTTGATGTGGTTGATGAGGTTGAGGTGGTTGATGAGGTTGATGTGGTTGAGGTGGTTGAGGTTGAGATGGTTGATGAGGATGATGTGGTTGAGGTGGTTGAGGTTGAGATGGTTGATGAGGATGATGTGGTTGAGGTGCTTGATGAGGTTGAGGAGGTTTAGGTGGTTGAGGTGCTTAAGGTGGCTGATGTGGTTGATGAGGTTGATTTGGTTGATGAGGTTGATGTGGTTGAGGTTTATGTGGTTGATGAGATTGATGTGGTTGAGGTGCTTGATGAGGTTGATGAGGTTGATGTGGCTGATGTGGTTGAGGTGGTTGAGGTTGAGATGGTTGAGATGTTTGATGTGCTTGAGGTGGTTGATGGGGTTGATGTGGTTGAGGTGCTTGAGGTGGTTGATGAGGTTGCGGTGTTTGTACATGTCATGTGGCCTTGGCTACTCTGAGGAGTGACAGCTACAGTACAGGAGTGCAGGACTCTCTCTCTGTCCCACCTTCTTTGTCTCTATCTTTCTCATCCCTCACATAGATTAAATTAATATGTTACCATAGCAATCCTCTGGAGCACAGTGGCACGACACCTCTACCATCAACAAGTGAGCTCAAACACAGTGTTTTCCCAAGATTACTTTCCGCCTCCAAATAAACTTTCTGGGCCTCTCTAAGCTACAATTGTATGGGAAACACTGATTCCCTGTTTGGTTATGATCTCAGTAACTAGTTTCCTCTCTTCAGATTCTGTAAATTTAGCCCTGAGTAAAAGTTGTGAAAACATTAGAAGTACTAGCTTCAGGGCCACTGACTAGATCGATAATCTGTCCCCCTCTGTGAATGTTCATAGATTAGTCTTCCTTCTCTTTCTTATCTCTCTGTTCACTGTGAGATCTCTCTCTCTCCTCAGCCTACACAGTTCTGTGCTTCAGCTAAGAGTCATTCCATTGGATGGATTTATGAGCTCTTCAGTCAGTATGGCACGAAGCTAACTGAACAGAGCGTTTGTTGAGAATTGATTAGCTATTTGGCTAATGTTAGGCAACAAATCAGGTAGCTAATCCACAGTTGAAACGTTGGTATTACATTTTTGCATCTGAGCTCCTAGAGTGTGCGGCTCTCTTTTATTTTCAAGCTAATCCACAGTGCCACCTGTCTGTCTGTGTCTGTCTGTCTGTCTGTCTGTCTGTCTGTCTGTCTGTCTGTCTAATAGATACAAAAAAAACAGAAAGACACAACGAATTTTGGCAAATATACTCTTAACCAGACTATTTCTTTCTTTCTTTCTCTCTCCCCTCCTCTCTCTCTCTCCCCCCTCCTGACATTAGTGTTCTCCTGAGGCACCATGTAAAGCTATAATTGTCCCAGTGTCACTAGCTGCCATTTAATCAATGAACTAATCACTGATCATAATCTTGATGTGATTGGCTTGACTGAAACATGGCTTAAGCCTGATGAATTTACTGTGTTAAATGAGGCCTCACCTCCTGGTTACACTAGTGACCATATCCCCCGTGCATCCCGCAAAGGCGGAGGTGTTGCTAACATTTACGATAGCAAATGTCAATTTACAAAAAAAAACTGATGTTCTCGTCTTTTGAGTTTCTAGTCATGAAATCTATGCAGCCTACTCAATCACTTTTTATTGCTACTGTTTACAGGCCTCCTGGGCCATATACAACGTTCCTCACTGAGTTCCCTAAATTCCTATCGGACCTTGTAGTCATAGCAGATAATATTCTAATTTTTGGTGATTTTAATATTCACATGGAAAAGTCCACAGACCCACTCCAAAAGGCTTTCGGAGCCATCCTCGACTCAGTGGGTTTTGTCCAACATGTCTCTGGACCTAGTCACTGTCACAGTCATACTCTGGACCTAATTTTGTCCCATGGAATAAATGTTGTGGATCTTAATGTTTTTCCTCAAAATCCTGGACTATCGGACCACCATTTTATTATGTTTGCAATCGCAACAAATAATCTGCTCAGACCCCAACCAAGGAGCATCAAAAGTCGTGCTATAAATTCTCAGACAACCCAAAGATTCCTTGATGCCCTTCCAGACTCCCTCTGCCTACCGAGGACGTCAGAGGACAAAAAGCAGTTAATCATCTAACTGTGGAACTCAATTTAACCTTGCGCAATACCCTAGATGCAATTGCACCCCTAAAAACTAAAAGCATTTGTCATAAGAAACTCCCTGGTATACAGAAAATTCCCTAGCTCTGAAGCAAGCTTCCAGAAAATTGGAACGGAAATGGCGCCACACCAAACTGTAAGTTTGTCGTCTCAAATAAAACTGTGAAGGACCTCGGCGTTACTCTGGACCCTGTCTCTGCCTGGCCGGTTCCCCTCTCTCCACTGGGATTCTCTTCCTCTAACCCTATTACAGGGAGTGAGTCACTGGCTTACTGGTGCTCTTCCATGCCGTCCCTAGGAGGGGTGCGTCACTTGAGTGGGTTGTGCTCTTCCATGCCGTCCCTAGGAGGGGTGCGTCACTTGAGTGGGTTGAGTCACTGACGTGATCTTCCTGTCTGGGTTGGCACCCCCCTTGGGTTGTGCCGTGGAGGAGATATTTGTGGGCTATACTCAGCCTTGTCTCAGGGTGGTAAGTTGGTGGTTGAAGATATCCCTCTAGTGGTGTGTGGGCTGTGCTTTGGCAAAGTGGGTGGGGTTATATTCTGCCTGTTTGGCCCTGTCCGGGGGTATCATCGGATGGGGCCACAGTGTCTCCTGACCCCTCCTGTCTCAGCCTCCAGTATTTATGCTGCAGTAGTTTATGTGTCGGGAGGCTAGGGTCAGCCTGTTATATCTGGAGTACGTCTCCTGTCTTATCCGGTGTCCTGTGTGAATTTAAGTATGCTCTCTCTAATTCTCTCTTTCTTTCTTTCTTTCTTTCTTTCTTTCTTTCTTTCTTTCTTTCTTTCTTTCTTTCTTTCTTTCTTTCTTTCTTTCTTTCTTTCTTTCTTTCTTTCTTTCTTTCTTTCTTTCTTTCTTTCTTTCTTTCTTTCTTTCTCTCAGAGGACCTGAGCCCCTAGGACCATGCCTCAGGACTACCCGGGCATTATGACTCCTTGCTGTCCCCAGTCCACCTGGCCATGCTGCTGCTCCAGTTTCAACTGTTCAGCCTGCGGCTATGGAACCCTGACCTGTTCACCGGATGTGCTACCTGTCCCAGACCTGCTGTTTTCAGCTCTCTAGAGACAGCAGGAACAGTAGAGGTGCTGACTTGTTGCACCCTTGGCAACTACTGTTTTTATTATTATTGGACCACGCTGGTCATTTATGAACATTTGAACATCTTGGCCATGTTCTGTTATAATCTCTACTCGGCACAGCCAGAAGAGGACTGGCCATCCATCATAGCCTGGTTCCTCTCTAGGTTTCTTCCTAGGTTTAGGCCTTTCTAGGGAGTTTTTCCTAGCCACCATGCTTCTGCATTGCTTGCCGTTTGGGGTTTTAGGCTGTGTTTCTGTACAGCACTTTGAGATGTCAGCTGACGTAAGAAGGGCTATATAAATACATTTGATTTGATTTGAATCACATGTATCATTCCCACGCACACCAAAGGCTCCCAGTTCATCTGCACTACAGTATCTCTGCTACTTCACCAGCGAGTAGATTCACTAGAACAGTGTATAGAAGTGCAGATATTCAGAATCACAGATGATTTTATAGCCATTGTAAAACAGAGTTAATGCTAAAATGCTGAAGACTTTGGTCTTGTGATCTCGGCAGTGGACTGGACGGAATCTGTAAGTCCATAAAATAAAGAATGCTGGTGGATTCCATCTTCCATTCCAAGTCCCACACATCAGACAGTTGAAGAGGGTGAAACAACAGCAGCTATCTTCGACCTCTTTTTTCCAGCACAATTGGCACTACTGTTCCTTTGTGACTAGTAGAAAAGAGTCTCACACCACACACAAAGGCTGAGTGTCACTGGTATATGAAGTGATTGAGGGGGAAGAGCCGGAGCAGGGCTTGAACTAGTAATCCTGCTGTTGCAAGGCAAACACACAGTCTCCTGTGCCACAAAGGTCTAGACCTCTTGGCAGAGGCCGTAGTAGCATACACTTAACATCCAGGGAGACTAATGTCATTTAAATAGAAATTATCGTTGAACTACTCCAGACTAAAACTTTATTTGTAGAGTACTTACGACTACATAAGCACTTCATTACATATTCATAACCCATACATACTGCATTCATGAGCAGTACTGTACATAATGTCAACAGTGTTCTCTCTTAGTGTTACCAAGAGAGAACACTGTAAAGTCAGTGACACAATAATGCTCCAGTCATATTCCCCTAACTCTTCACTGATCCTCTCAGTGATCTCTACTTTTAAACTTTCTACTTTTAAACTCGGACAAAACAGAGATGCTTGCGCTAGGTCCCAAGAAACAAAGAGATCTTCTGTTGAATCCGACAATTAATCTTAATGGTTGTACAGTCGTCTCAAATAAAACTGTGAAGGACCTCGGCGTTACTCTGGACCCTGATCTCTCTTTTGAAGAACATATCATGACTGTTTCAAGGACAGCTTTTTTCCATCTACGTAACATTGCAAAAATCAGGAACTTTCTGTCCAAAAATGATGCAGAAAAATTAATCCATGCTTTTGTCACTTCTAGGTTAGACTACTGCAATGCTCTACTTTCCGGCTACCCGGATAAAGCACTAAATAAACTTCAGTTAGTGCTAAATACGGCTGCTAGAATCTTGACTAGACCAAAAAATTTGATCATATTACTCCAGTGCTAGCCTCCCTACACTGGCTTCCTGTCAAGGCAAGGGCTGATTTCAAGGTTTTACTGCTAACCTACAAAGCATTACATGGGCTTGCTCCTACCTATCTCTCTGATTTGGTCCTGCCGTACATACCTACACGTACGCTACGGTCACAAGACGCAGGCCTCCTAATTGTCCCTAGAATTTTTAAGCAAACAGCTGGAGGCAGGGCTTTCTCCAAAAGAGCTCCATTTTTATGGAATGGTCTGCCTACCCATGTGAGAGATGCAAACTCGGTCTCAACCTTTAAGTCTTTACTGAAGACTCATCTCTTCAGTGGGTCATATAATTGAGTGTAGTCTGGCCCAGGAGTGGGAAGGTAAACGGAAAGGCTCTGGAGCAACAAACCGCCCTTGCTGTCTCTGCCTGGCCGGTTCCCCTCTTTCCCCTGGGATTCTCTGCCTCTAACCCTATTACAGGGGCTGAGTCACTGGCTTACTGGGGCTCTCTCATACCGTCCCTGGGAGGGGTGCGTCACCTGAGTGGGTTGAGTCACTGATGTGATCATTCTGTCTGGGTTGGCGCCCCCCCCCTTGGGTTGTGCCGTGGCGGAGATCTTTGTGGCCTATACTCAGCCTTGTCTCAAGATGGTAAGTTGGTGGTTGAAGATATCCCTCTAGTGGTGTGGGGGTTGTGCTTTGGCAAAGTGGGTGGGGTTATATCCTTCCTGTTTGGCCCTGTCCGGGGGTGTCCTCGGATGGGGCCACAGTGTCTCCTGACCCCTCCTGTCTCAGCCTCCAGTATTTATGCTGCAGTAGTTTATGTGTCGGGGGGCTAGGGTCAGTTTGTTATATCTGGAGTACTTCTCCTGTCCTATCCTGTGTCCTGTGTGAATTTAAGTATGCTCTCTCTAATTCTCTCTTTCTCTCTTTCTTTCTCTCTCTCGGAGG
Source organism: Oncorhynchus clarkii lewisi (assembly GCF_045791955.1). Taxonomy (NCBI): domain Eukaryota; kingdom Metazoa; phylum Chordata; class Actinopteri; order Salmoniformes; family Salmonidae; genus Oncorhynchus; species Oncorhynchus clarkii. Next base: position 77,757 of record NW_027258247.1, on the reverse strand, counting down.
ACCTGAGCCCTAGGACCATGCCTCAGGACTACCTGACACGATGACTCCTTGCTGTCCCCAGTCCACCTGGCCGTGCTGCTGCTCCAGTTTCAACTGTTCTGCCTGTGATTATTATTATTTGACCATGCTGGTCATTTATGAACATTTGAACATCTTGGCCATGTTCTGTTATAATCTCCACCCGGCACAGCCAGAAGAGGACTGGCCACCCCACATAGCCTGGTTCCTCTCTAGGTTTCTTCCTAGGATTTGGCCTTTCTAGGGAGTTTTTCCTAGCCACCGTGCTTCTAAACCTGCATTGCTTGCTGTTTGGGGTTTTAGGCTGGGTTTCTGTACAGCACTTTGAGATATCAGCTGATGTACGAAGAGCTATATAAATAAATTTGATTTGATTTGATCTCCTTTACCAGTGATGCTGCTAGTGGATTAAAAGTTCATGGTTTAGAATAATGATGCTCCATTTGTTTTTGTTTTCTCTCTCTCTCTCTCTCTGGATCTCTCAATTCAATTCAAGGGGCTTTATTGGCATGGGAACATATGTTTACATTGCCAAAGCAAGTGAAATAGATAATAAACAATAGTGAAATAAACAATAAAAATAAACAGTAAACATTACTCACAAATGTTCCAAAAGAACAAAGACATTTCAAATGTAATATTATGTGTTGTAATGATGTGCAAATAGTTAAAAGTACAAAAGGGAAAATAAATAAACATAAATATGGTTTGTATTTACAATGGTGTTTGATCTTTACTGGTTGCACCTTTGTTTGTTGCAACAGGTCACAAATCTTGCTGATGTGATGGCACACTGTGGTATTTCACCCAGTAGATATGGAAGTTTATCAAAATTGGATTTGTTTTGGAATTCTTTGTAATCTGAGGGAACTATGTGTCTCTAATATGGTCATATATTTGACAGGAGGGAAGGAAGTGAAGCTCAGTTTCCACCTCACTTTGTGGGCAGTGAGCACATAGCCTGTCATCTCTTGACAGCCAGGTCTGCCTATGGCGGCCTTTCTCAATAGCAAGGCTATGCTCACTGAGTCTGTACATAATCAAAGCTTTCCTTAAGTTTGGGTCAGTCACAGTGGTCAGGTATTCTGCCACTGTATACTCTCTGTTTAGGGCCAAATAGCCCTCTCTCTCTCTCTCTCTCTCTCTCTCTCTCTCTCTCTCTCTCTTCTTCTCCCATCCACTCTCTTCCTACTCTCCTCTCACCTCTATCCTCCCCTCCTCCATCATCCTCCCTTCCTCTCGCTGTCTTCTCCTCCTCTCTCTGTCCTCTTATCCTATTGATCCTTTTCTCATCTCTTTTTTTCCTCCCTTTCTTCCTCCATAGTAAATCTTTGATAAGCTGCAGGCCCATAACCACAGCAGAGCAACAGAGGATTAGAAAACATTTAAAACCAAACTGACTCCACACAGAGACAACATGTTTATAGTCGATAGGCTCTGATCTGCCACAACATCTATATCCCCCATGGATCATAACACAGCACTACAGACAAGAAACACACGCACAAATACTCACTCTTCTGATCCAGTTCCTCTCTCTCTCTCTCGCTCTCTCTCTCTCTCAGTCTCTCTCTCTCTCAGTCTCTCTCTCTCTGTCTCTCTCTCCCCCTCTCTCTCTCTCCCTCTCTCTCGTAACAGTATAGCTTCCGTCCCACTCCTCGCTCCTACCTGGGCTCCAACCAGGGACCCTCTGCACACATCAACAACAGCCACTCTCGAAGCATCATTACCCATCGCGCCACAAAAGCCACGGCCCTTGCAGAGCAAGGGGAACAACTACTTCAAGGTCTCAGAGCAAGTGACGTCACCGATTGAAACGCTATTAGCGCGCACCACCGCTAACTAGCTAGCCGTTTCACATCGGTTACACTGCAGCAGACGTGAGTGTATATGAATGTGTCCCGTTAAAACACACTGTGGTTGGTTTTCATGAGGCATCACTCTGTGTTGTGGGAGAGAGGCAATTAGGCTGGGGATCCTGGCACTGTCACACACACAGACATGTTTTAACAGACAGTCTGCATGAGTATGGCCCGCCAGTGTTTTGGCTCATCTATTGCTAGCGAGCTGTGATGCATTACATACTACAGAGAGGAAACCACTGACACAGTCATTTACATGATGCCAAAATATGTGTCTGAGACACTGAGCGATGTACCTGATCAAATGATTTACTGCTAGATATTTTCCCGGGAGGGAGGGAGGGAGGGAGGGAGGGAGGGAGGGAGGGAGGGAGATACACACACATTGATGAATGGTGAAACTGGTAGATCAGTTTGTCTTCTGACCCAAACACAATTCTGGCAGCTCAAAACACTACAGTGAGAAATAATGAGAACCCTCCTCTAAGTCTGGTCTGGATCTGTGACTGATCATTTATGAACATTTGAACATCTTGGCCATGTTCTGTTATAATCTCCACCCGACACAGCCAGAAGAGGACTGGCCACCCCACATAGCCTGGTTTCTCTCTAGGTTTCTTCCTAGGTTTTGGCCTTTCTAGGGAGTTTTTCCTAGCCACCGTGCTTCTACACCTGCATTGCTTGCTGTACGAAGGGCTATATTAATACATTTGATTTGATTTTGATTTTATCTTAAGCCCAAATATTATCCGTCTCTCTCCCATCACACAGGTAGGAACTCACAAATACGCAGACACATCCACTGCCAGGCTCAGCTGGGCTCTGTGTGTTGAGGAAGGCTACAGCTAACATGTATCCAAACAAACAAATAAATGTGTTATTTTATTACTTTAAGATTATTATTGTGTTCTGCTGTCAATCTCTGTTACAATACACTTCGAAAAAATGGTTCCATAGGGGTTCTTCAGCTGTTCCCAAAGGAGAACCTCTGTGGAAAGGGTTCTACATGGAACCAAAAAGGGTTCACCCCTGGAACCAAAAGGGTTCACCCCTGGAACCAAAAGGGTTCTACCTGGAACCAAAACGTTTTATTCAAAGGGCTCTCCTACTGTGCATTTGGAAAGTTTTCAGACTCCTTGACTTTTTCCACATTTTGCTATGCTACAGCCTTATTCTAAAACGGATCAAATAAATAAAAAATTATGTCTACACACAATAACCCATAATGACAAGGTGAAAACAGGTGTTTAGAAATCTTTGCAAATGTATTAAACCTTAAAAACAGAAATACCTTATTTACGTAAGTATTCAGACCCTTTGCTATGAGACTCAAAATTGAGCTCAGGTGCATCCTGTTTCATTTATCATCCTTGAGCTGTTTCTACAACTTATTTGGAGTCCACCTGTCGTAAATTCAATTGATTGGACATGATTTGGAAAGGCACAGATCCATCTATATAAGGTCCCACAGTTGGCAGTGCATGTCAGAGCAAAAACCAAGCCAAGCCAGGATTGTGTCGAGGCACAGATCTAGGGAAGGGTACTAAAAATGTCTGCAGCATTGAAGGTCCCCAAGAACACAGTGGCCTCCATCATTCTTAAATAGAAGAAGTTTGGAACCACCAAGACTTTTCCAAGAGCTGGCCGCCCGGCCAAACTTAGTAATCGGGGGAGAAGGGCCTTGGTCAGGGAGGTGACGAAGAACCCGATGGTCACTGTGCCTGAACTCCAGAGTTCCTCTGTGAAGATGGGAGAACCTTCTGGGAGGACAACCATCTCTGCAGCACTCCACCAATCAGGCCTTTATGGTAGTGGCCAGACGGAAGCCACCCCTCAGTAAAAGGCACATGAAAGCCTGCTTGGAGTTTGCCAAAAGGCACCTAAAGGACTCTTAGACTATGACAAACAACATTCTCTGGTCTGATGAAACCAAGATTGAACTCTTTGGTTTGAATGCCATGCAAGGGTCACGCCTGGAAGAAACCTGGCCCCATCCCTTCGGTGAAGATGTTTTTCAGTGGCAGGGACTGGGAGACAAGTCAGGATCGAGGGAAATATGAACGGAGAAAAGTACAGAGATCCTTGATAAAAACCTCCTCTAGTGTGCTCAAGACCTCAGACTGGGGCGAAGGTTCACCTTCCAACAGGACAACAACCCTAAGCACACAGCCAAGACAACGCAGGAGTGGCTTCGGGACAAGTCTCTAAATGTCCTTGAGTGGCCCAGTCAGAGCACGGACTTGAACCTGATCGAACATCTCTGGAGAGACCTGAAAATAGCTGTGCCACTATGCTCCCCATCCAAGGTGACAGAACTTGAAAGGATCTATAGAGAATAATGGGAGAAAGTCCCAAAATACAGGTGTGCCAAGCTTGTAGAGTCTTACCCAAGAAGACTCCAGGCTGTAATCGCTGTCAAACGTGCTTCAACAAAGTACTGAGTAAAGAGTCTGAATACTTATGTAAATGTAATGTTTTTTTATTTATTTTTTATTTTTATACATCTGCAAAATAATTCAAAAAACAGTTTTTGCTTCGTCATTATGGGCTATTGTGTGTAGATTGATGAGAGAAAAAAAACGATTTAATCCATTTTAGAATAAGGCTGTAACATAACAAAATGTGGACAAAGGGGTCTGAGTACTTTCTGAAGGCATTGTATGGGGAGATCTGAAGAACCCTTTTAGGTCCTAGATAAGAGTGTTGGCGGAGCTAGGCTGCCCCATCACGCTCCTCTTCTCTTTCACCTCTCTCTCCCCACCCCTCCTCTCGTTATGAACACGGCTAATTATGTTATTCCTCTTTCATTTATCACTTCCTCTCTCAACCACCAACTCCTCTGGGCCAGAGGAACAGCACGATAGACTCAGAGACGCTTACAGCTGCTTAGAAGAGGCGGATGAGGGGTTTTTAAAAGAGGGCAGGAGGAGAAGTACAGAGTGAATGAAAAAGACAGGGAGAGAGACTACAGCCTGAGGATGGGTATCTCATTCCAGAGGGATTCTGTGTTCCATTCCCATTACAGCCCTACAATCACACATTAACACCAAGGCTTTATAGAGTACTGTGGGTTTGGATCTATATAGCACCAGCATAGAGTACCAGACCATTTCCTGTTGTTTGTGTGGATGTGTGTGTCCACAGGCATTACCTCATTCAATACTACACCTCCCTAGACACCAGGTCTTGTAGACAAATGATACCAACCTACAGTATGTTCCAGTCCCACTATTGTGGCAGGTAGCCTAGTGGTTAGAGTGTTGGGCCAGTAACTGAAAGGTTGCTAGATCAAATCCCTGAGCTGACAAGGTAAATATTTGTCAGTCTGCCCCTGAGCAAGGCAGTTAACCCACTGTTCCTCGGCTGAATAACAATTCGTTCTTTAACTGACTTGCCTAGTTAAATAAAGGTTATATAAAAAACTGTTACACTGGCCTACAGTATGTTCCAGTCCCACTAATGTTACACTGGCCTACAGTATGTTCCAGTCCCACTACTGTTACACTGGCCTACAGTATGTTCCAGTCCCACTACTGTTACACTGGCCTACTATCTCAGTCCCACTACTATTACACTAGCCTACTATCTCAGTCTCACTACTATTATACTAGCCTACTATCTCAGTCCCACTACTATTACACTGGCCTACTATCTCAGTACCACCTGACTACGCTATCAAAGACCATACGTTATTTGTTGCCACATGAGAGTTGAAGACGAGTGAACTGGTAAACACACAAACACAAACAAGAGAGTGCCAGGGAGCTGCCCAGTCTTCTGCTACTACTCTCAATCACCACAGTTTACTAGCCTGGAGGGAGAGGGGGGGGGGGGTGAGTATTCAGCCAGGCCATGACCCAGAGCAAATGCAGTTTAACCCCGAGCTGTGGTAAAAATGTCAGCTCTGCCTCTATTCCTCCTGTCAGCTCTGCCAGTCTTTCTCCTGTCAGCTCTGCCTCTCTTTTCCTGTCAGCTCTGCCTCTCTTCTCCTGTCAGCTCTGCCTCTCTTCTCCTGTCAGCTCTGCCTCTCTTCTCCTGTCAGCTCTGCCTCTCTTCTCCTGTCAGCTCTGCCTCTCTTCTCCTGTCAGCTCTGCCTCTCTTTTCCTGTCAGCTTTGCCTCTATTTTCCTGTCAGCTCTGCCTCTCTTCTCCTGTCAGCTCTGCCTCTCTTCTCCTGTCAGCTCTGCCTCTCTTATCCTGTCAGCTCTGCCTCTCTTCTCCTGTCAGCTCTGCCTCTCTTCTCCTGTCAGCTCTGCCTCTCTTCTCCTGTCAGCTCTGCCTCTCTTCTCCTGTCAGCTCTGCCTCTCTTCTCCTGTCAGCTCTGCCTCTCTTTTCCTGTCAGCTCTGCCTCTCTTCTCCTGTCAGCTCTGCCTCTCTTTTCCTGTCAGATCTGCCTGTTTTACCCTGGTTCATAGTCCCACACAGCGTGAGTGCATGTTCCGAATCCCCACACAATAGCTAAAAAGGGAAAGCAGGGTCAACTCCTAATGCCTGGTAACAGCTCATCCTCAAACACTAAATTCTACTATGTAAAGAATCAACAAGAGAAAATAACATATATTCTGTGTTACTTTCCCCTTCTCTTGGATCACTGTCCATCACTACTCACACTCCAGTAAAGACTAGAACTGCCTGGCCATTCAGCACATAAGTACCCGCTAGAGAACTTTGCTGGGCGTCCACTTTAGCATATGCTTCAGATGCATATCAACCCACAAGGTGCACAAACATGCTTGATAAATAAGTGCTTGATAAATAGTGCATCAACTGTTTCAAAGGATTAATTACATGAAGAAAAATGTATGGAAATACAGTACCAGTGAAAAGTTTGGACCCACCTACTCATTGAAGGGTTTTTCTTTATTTTTACTATTTTCTACATTGTAGAATAATAGTGAAGACATCAAAACTATGAAATAACACATATGGAATTATGTAGTAACCAAAAAAGTGTTAAACAAATCAAAATATATTTTATATTTGAGATTCTTCAAATAGCCACCCTTTGCCTTGATGACAGATTTGCACACTCTTGGCAATCCCTCAACCAGCTTCACCTGGAATGCTTTTCCAACAGTCTTGAAGGAATTCCCACATATGCTGAGCACTTGTTGGCCTTAGAACTGTTTGGACATAATGACCATCGTTATGTTTGTAGGAAAATGGGCGAAGCTTGCAAGCTGAAGAACACCATCCCAACCGTGAAGCATGGGGGTGGCAGCATCATGTTGTGGGGGTGCTTCACTGCAGGAGGGACTGGTGCACTTCACAAAATAGACGGCCTCATGAGGACAGAAAATTATGTGGATATATTGAAGCAACATCTCAAGACATCAGTCAGGAAGTTAAAGCTTGGTCACAAATGGGTCTTCCAAATGGACAATGACCCCAAGCATATTTCCAAAGTTGTGGCAAAATGGCTTAAGAACAACAAAGCCAAGGTATTGGTGTGGCCATCACAAAGCTTTGACCTCAATTCCATAGAAAGGTTGTGGGAAGAACTGAAAAAAGCATGTGCGAGCAAGGAGGCCTACAAACCTGACTCAGTTACACCAGCTCTGTCAGGAGGAATGGGCCAAAATTCACCCAAACTATTGTGGGAAGCTTGTGGAAGGCTACCCAAAACATTTGACCCAAGTTAAACAATTTAGAGGCAATGCGACCAAATACTAAAGTGTATGTAAACTTCTGACCCACTGGGAATGTGATGAAAGAAATTAAAGCTGAAATAAATCATTCTCTCTACTATTATTCTGACATTTCACATTTTAAAAATAAAGTGGTGATCCTAACTGACCTAAGACAGGGAATCTTTACTTGGATTAAATGTCAGGAACTGTGAAAAACTGTATTTGGCTAAGGAGTGTGTAAACTTCCC